>NW_009694787.1:108441-130773 GCF_000703405.1 Apaloderma vittatum
TGTCACCGATAGCCCGTCGGTCCTGGGTGTTGGGCTTTTAATGGGGATGTGTGGTTTTGTGACTCTTCTGGGTTCAGTTTGGCTGGAACCTGCTAAGCTGCTGCGTGCCTTAGGGTCCTGACACTCTCTCCTTGGACACTTAAGCAACTCAAGCTGAAGTTTGTCTTTGTACCTCCTCCCTGTAGGTAGACGGGAGTAGGACTGCTGAGCGGAAGGACACCGACTGTTGGGCAGCCGATAATCCTGCAGTTCATTCATTTCTAGATTATCTGATGTGGAAAACGCTGTCCTTGGGGGCCTCTCATGCTCCTGAAAAGTTTGGGTCCTCATCTAGCCTCCCGTCACACTGTCCTGTTCTATCCTAGCGAAAGGCTGATGGGGAAATTGGCTTCCCTGCGAGGCGGAAAGATATTTTCCCCACTCAATGGCGGCTGTCGGGAACTGTCTGAACGAACCCATCTTTGACGGTCTGGAAAAAGGACAAAATTTCATTGATATCTTGAATTTACTTAACTCAGGGCATATGGGGATTATTCCTCTGGGAAGACGTGGCTCTGAGGATGTGCTCTTACTCTGTTTGCTGCGGGGCTCCTCGGAGAGGTCTGCTTGATAAGGTGGTACTGCCTGTGTGAAAGCCTGTCCCAAGCTACACACAGCTCTGGAGAAGGGCTGAGAAAGTAATTCTGTGTCTTCTCCAGGCTCAAGAGGAAAAGGGATTTATTATGTCAGCTCTAATCTATTCTTCCAGTGTCTTGCTATCTTTTGGGCATGTGCAAACATACACAGGCACGTGCTGTGTGCCGCAGCGGAGCCATTGTTTCAAGTTTTCCAGTTTTAATAACTTTTATTACTTCAGCAAAAACAGAAGCCAGGGCATCAACACAAACTGGTATGACATAAGGATAAAAAAAAAAGCCATAAATAATTCCAGGGTTGTTTGTTGATTGTGATTCCTTTGATTCAACCTCCAGGGAGAAGGATGACATTGCCTTTACGTTTCTCAGAGTCAGCGTCTGATATATAACCTGCTCCAGGTCTGCCAGGAGCCTCAGACGTGACACTGAGGCTGCTCGAAGATGATGAACTCACTTGGAGTCCCCTGAAATCTCCTATTTTTCACCAACTGACCTTACCTACCTGGATAAATTTGCCACGGGGAAGGAGCCCCAGCAGCCAGGTATGAGGGGGCCCATGGCAGACGCCGTGTGGGGATGCCCGGGGGTTCTGCGGGACAGCCTGGAGCTCAGCTTTGCCATAGGTAACGCTGATGCATATTGCGCCATATTTTACACTGTTGACTTGCAGGGTAAAACCACCACCAGGGTAAAACCACGTTTTGGCAGCAAGATGAGTCTTGCCAGCATGTCCTTAGTATCTAAGAATCCCAAGATGCAGGACTGCCGTGCTGTCAAGGTACAGCTCCTGTCGCGCTTCACAGCAGCGATATCTGCTGATCTGCATCTCTGAGTTGATGCCTGCACGGGGAGCGTGGTGTTCCCTCGCACTGGGAGCAGAGGCTGGCAGCTACGTTTCTTTCTTGTGTTAGTCTGAATGAGCTGAGAAAATAAGAAGTCAGGATGCCAAAACCAGTGGAGGAGATATCCCGCTTCAACTATTTTATAAAGCATGGAGATTTTGTGCAGTGCCATCAGGGCGCCCCGCTTCTTTTATATGGTCTATGAGCCAGATACACCTACTGATTTCAGGGATCCAGCAACAAGCAGTGGTGGGACAGAGCTGTGCAAGGCCGTGGCAGCCCCTGGGTTGGATTAACCAAATGAAAGGATAAATGCCACTCGCTTCTCCCCAGAGCAGACGGCTTGCTCTGAACTACGCAGTGGCTACTTGGTGGTATCACTTCTGAGTGATCACTGCATAAGCACTATGTAGATCTAATGAATTCCCTTTCAAATAGAGCAACTACAAGAGGTAAATCAGATCAAATGCGAATATTCTTCTTGTTCCACACAGCTCGGACATGTATGTGGTGTCACAGGTACTGCAGTATTTATCTTGCTTAAAATTCCATCCTGCCCGCTAGCTTAGGATGTTGGACAACTCCACGCGTGGGGCAGGACCGTCAGCTCAGATTTGCAGCTCTCAGAGGGCCGCTGGGTCTTCTTCCAGCACTGTCTTGCAGTCGCTGACCCACAGCTTGTATGCTCTTTCCAGGGTTTCTTCACTAGTGTCATTGAATATCTCTGTAAAATAAGACTTGTAGTTAATTGGACATCACGAGGAGATTTTCCTGCTTGCATACACTAACTCACTAGGGGGGAGAGTAGCTCTTCCAAACAATTTATGAGACTGTTTTCTCGTGAGTTTGTAGAGACTGAGCTTCATGGAAATATCTGCGTGGATACTGAAGCAAGAGATCACAACCTGGTCCTATGCAGTGCTATGATAGGGCTTGTGGCATCGTTTGTTTTGGTTGGTTTTGTTTTTTTTTTAAATCTTATAACTAAGAGTATTTTGCTCCAGCTATTAAACAGTTACTGCTTAGTTTCTGGTTACTAGTCCTTATTAAATTCTTTTTGCCGGGAATTATTTAAGAAATATTTTCAAGTAAAACAAAGGAATTGTTTTTCCCTTGTGACATGGTTGGTGTGTCTGCCAGAACACTACGTGCAAGCTGTCGGTTTGCAACCACGTTTTCAAGGCGAATTAGTCAATCGCAACGCAATCGAATGAGACCTCAGTCTAATCCAAAGGACCCGGTATCTTAACGGGCTGCTCGAGATGTTGAGAAAAGCACGAGCAAAACCAGAACCATACAACCGCAGAACCGCAGGGTGAGTTTTCCATCATCTCGCTGTGCCGGGATGCCCACTGCCCCACCAAGCACTCACTCCTGGGAGCTCCCTGGTGTCCCTCTCCTGCAGTACCTGCGACCCCAAGACCGGTGGGGAGAGGCATCCGGGTCTGTCCCCCGCTGTGTTTCAGGCGTTCCGTCAGGGCTGTCTTGATGAGGGGCCAGCTACAGCCGCCGTGCCAGACGGGCAGCTCCAGCCCCCTCATGCACTGGATGATCTGCTCCTTCTCCTCAGCGGTGATGAGCCCCCGCGTGTGGGCCACGTATGTCATGAAGGCCATGTCGATGTTCACGGCTTCACCATGCATCAGCGATGGCAAAACCCTCTGAAACGCGTGGAAAATTGGGATTGACAAATAGTAAATAAGTAGGTTTTTCTTTTCTTTTAAAATACTTGTGAAATTTGACATTGGACTTGCAGCGGTAGAAGTACAGATGTCCTGGATGTTAGCAACTCATGATTTATGGGTTGCAGAGGACAATCTCTTTTACAGGTGATTAATTGCATGTAAAATCTCCCTTGGCAATCCAGGATCTAATTCTTCTCCCATTCAAATTACTGATGAGGAACACCACAGGATGGAGAGAAGAGCTCTGAATTTTGCATAAGGTCTAGTCCTCCCACCTTATTCCTCAATGACTATTTCTCCCCAGTTAACACAGGCTGTGGTCTCCACACCTCTGCACTATTGTAGCTCAGGTTGGTGATTTCTAATGGCTTCACTGAAATCTGGTCACATTTGTGCTTTGGTAAATGCCTGTCAAGAAGCAGTAACTGGCCTGAAGTCTGAATAGGAAGTACGGGTGGATGTGTGGGGGAAACAGGGCAGGGAAAGGGGTCTCCTTATCCCACAGGACAAGGCTGGATGTGTTGGGTGATCTGAAGTAATGTGCAAATCTGGAGTTTAGCTCAGCTCCTTTTGCACAAAATCTTCACGTTGCTGATTGAAAACTTTCTTTTTTTGTTAAACATTTGTCAAAATATAAATTCTGTCACTCACCATTTCCAGCTCTGGGCTTATAAGGTGACCAAAATCAACCAGTCTGTCCAGGTCGTCTTCCCAAAGGTTGGGTGCCAGCTCTTCCAACATGGTTTCAATGGCAATCCTGGTAGTTTGCAGTGCAGCATCCCTGTGGTCAGCAGAGCCACTGTAGGACTGGAACTTGGTGTCCAGCAGGTATTTCCCGTGAGTCTTGAGCAGGTCAAACAGCCCTTTGTGTTTCATGAGTGCCATCTAGGGTAGAACAGAAGATAATTATGTGATCTTTGTATGTGCTGTTGAAAACTTGAGTGTTTCAGTAGACTGAATATTGTGTTATACCCTATCAAAAAAATACCTACACACTTGGTGTATGAGCAAGTTCTACCTCTTCATTGTGCAAAAGTCTTTCTGTAAACACAGTTCCTGGTTAGCATGAACATGGGACTGTAGGAATAGGGAGGATGCACCACTTTGGTGTATACTTTGGTGTTTAGGAAATGTGACCCGCTGGTGTTACGCCTGTTGTTGGCTATGGTAAGAGAAAAATGTGTGCAAAAGGCAGCGTGAAAATGCTTGGTGTGGCTCTGGTAAAATGGCAGAAGTGATGGGAGCACGAGTGGGCAGGTTCTCTTGCTACCGGGTGACCTGACTATGCTGTGAGCTTTCTACCTGCTCCAGTAGCTCAGCAAACAGTTTGTGGTGTGATTTTGGCTATTTGTGCACCTGGCAGGGAAGTCAAGACTCTCTCAGCTTGAATGGCAGCCATCTCCAGGATGGAGACTGAATGGTGGACATTCCCAGGATAACTCATCTAATCCTTGGAATTGCTCTTTGGGCAAGGAAAGGTGGGAAAGTGCTACAGTGTGGGCAATATGAGGGTTCAGCATTGGTTTTGTTATTACAAGAATATATATTTTCACCCTCTGACTGGGTCATTAGCCCCCTCCTTGCAATGGAGAACGGTAACGTGTGGGTTTCCTGGTGACTGCCAGAAACTTCCAGGTAACCTGGGGAGTTCCCATTATGCAGGCACTGAAAAAAGCTACTGACAAACCCATCTCTAATATGCCTGAACTCTGCTTTATCAAAAATGTTCAGAGCTCTTCAGGCACAAAACCATTTACTCTCCAATTCTTGGGTGATTTTAGAAGTAGAATTTGTCTCGTAGGAGATTGATTGACCACACTCAACCCCATGACATAGAAGCAAATGATCTTGCAGATTATTAATCCCTAGTATAATGAACCTGAAATTCTCTGCCAGCGGTTCATTTTAGAGTGCTACGGATCAGCCTCAATGGGAAGATGCTTTCTTCCCTGGTTGTGCTGTGTCTGTCTGGCCTTGAGTTTTGGAGTTCTCTCTGCAGGGTTAGCACTAGGTGCTGCGTGTAAGGGATATTTTACCAAGTTTAGCAGCTGGAAAAATACATATAGGCTCAACGAGAGTTAAAAGTCCCCCTTGCAACTAGATATAAGAAAGACATTTTTTATGAGGAGGGTGGTGAAACGCTGGCACAGGTTGCTCAGAAAGGTGTTAGGTGCCCCATCCTTGGAAGTAGTCAAGATCAGATTGGACGGGGCTCTGAGCAACCTGGTCTAGTGAAGGACATCCCTGCCCGTGGCAGGGTGGGGATTGGACTAGATGACCTTTAAGGGTCCTTCCAACCCAGACTATGATTCTAGGATCTCAGTTTTGAAAACTGCAGTTGCAAAAGTTCATACCTTTAAAATTTCACCAAGGCCGTTGGAGATGTGCCGCCGAGGGATGCTCTGAATGAAGGATCTATCCAGGAAACTAGCTACTGGGGGGGTGTAGCCACCAATCTTGTTCTTACATTGCAGGAAATTCACTCCAGTCTTCGCCCCTACACTGGCATCAACGTAAGAGAGGAGGGTTGTTGGGACCCGAATGTAAGGGGTACGTCTTCTGTAGAGCGACGCGGCTAGTCCTACGATGTCCAGGCAGACGCCTCCACCGATGGCAATGATGGGCTCGGTTCGCCTGTCGATGCTGAAGTTCTGGACTTCTTGCAAGATGTTCAAGACCAGATCCATGGATTTCGTTTCTTCGGTGGTAGGCAGGGCGAGGATTTTGTGCTGAACATTATTCTTTTCAAAGTATTCTCTCACTTTAGAGCCATAAAGTTCATCAACAACTTCATCAATGACAATAAAGCGCCTCAGCTTCTTTTTTCTGCTAGTGGCTAGCTCCAGTTGCTGGGGGTCAGTTATGTGACCCCAGAGCAGAGTAGTGTTAGATGGATCCAGGATATCGTACGTTTCTACCACTTTGTAGCAAAAGTAGATGGGAGCTTCAATTGTCCAGGAAATTCCACCTTCGGAGATGCATTCACCTCTGGCAACAATCAGAAACATGGTTTGATATCACTATATTCCTCTTTTGTGCTTTGGATGCCTGACCTGGTTTAAGTCCTAACTGTGGGGTGGGGTATGTGGGGTCTCCCACCTGTGCACTGCAAAAGTGTGGGGCTGCCAGGGTGCGTGCTTTCCTGGATGTCAGGGCTCAGCTGCTTTAGGACTGGAGAAACCCTCCCATAACTTAATGCACAGCCAAATGCCTGAATTTCTACATGGGGATAAGAAGGTGGAGAACAAGAAGGGTCGGAGCATGTTATTCGTGCTGGAAGTTGAAAACCCCCAACCAACCATTTCAGCTTCCTAAAAGGGAAGTGGGGAAGAGATTGCCAAAATTTTCTGATTTATGGAGGGAACACCCTCTGCCCAGTATATCTGGGTGGCAGGAGTTGATGTATTCTTGTCTATCTACACACAGCCCCACAGCTCCGCACAAAACAGTGTTTCTATAATGCTCCAGCTGAAACAGTGGATCTCTTTACCTCAAAACAGGTTTGATAGAAGTAGGAAGTATTCCCAGATGAGGAAAGAAAATTGTTTGAGAGTTGAGAAAGATTTCCATATTGGAGTTTTAAAGGAGAAATAAGAGCCTACAAAACCAGCATGTGGTATCTGCCTAAAATAGTGAAGAAGACAGCCCTGCAACCCTGTTATTATTTCTGTGGGGCGGGGGGATCCAGGCTTTTTTAGTTTGTTGGAAGTCAAGATAGGGAAGTTAAAAAAAAAGACAGAAGGAAACTTCCAAATGTATTTTATGTAAGACCTCATTTTGAGTTGCAATTGAGGAAAAATTACAAGTTTCTGTAAACCTGTGTTTTGTTTTCTGAATGAGCAGATGGCTTATTGGATAATCAGATTTCAGTACATGCCCAATTCCTTTCCACATGCCTGAACTTTCTCTTACAGGTCTAAAAAGATGCTTCTCTGCTCTCTTTACCAAATTGCCTCTAAGTCTGGCCGGAACATTTTTAAGTGTTAAAGAAAAACAGCGAGGATTTATACCTTGCAGAAAAATTTCTTCTGGGCTTTTAAAATGCACTATTACAAAAAGCATCATTGTGTGCACTTTAATACACCAAATATATACCTTGTAGCTCTACTTTGTGTGCATCCATCTCTGGCATGTTACCCTTCTAAGAGACAGGATGGGCTTGAATGTTCTTTGGTGAAATCAGTTTTGGGTGCCTGATGGCACAACTAGCACCCACTGCAACCCCTCTGCTGTATGAAAATAATGAATTTGAGGCTGAACATATCCTTGTTGTTGAAGCATATGTCAGCTGAAGATATTTTTCTAGGTGTGCTCTGGGCCCTTGGTTCATCCTCCTATTGACTGAGGTCCGGCAGACTGCCTTTGGGTCTGCTGGAGTCCTGTCCTACCTGCTGCAGCGCTGCCTGGGCGAAGCTCATGCAAGGTCTTTTGGCGACCTCTGAGATCCCTCTGATACCTGGCTGAGAAAAGGGTTAGTCTTTTGATGTTAAAACAAGTGCTAAAAAATTTCTGATGTGCAACAGCCATACTAGGGAAACCTGCCTCACAAATGGGGCTCCATGTGCTCATGGAAAAAGGGTAATTAAAAGATTATTAACTGGAGAGATGTAATACCAACAAAGAGTTGGATGTATTCCTGTGGGAAATTTGTGTCTCTTCTCTGTCTGAATCAGCATTGGGTGACTTCTACATTTTGAGAGATGTGTTACAGCTTTTGCTCCTCTCAGCGACCTACTGCGGTTTTTTTTCCCATCTAGGCATCTCATTTATCTGCAACCATCTCTATAAATGCAGTCTTCTCCCATGCCTGTACATGAGCTTTTGCACACAAAGACTTAATGTATATACAGGGAGAAAAAAGAGCCCAAGACACATCTAGGAGCCCCTGCATATTAAAGAAACTTCTCATTGAGGCTGTCGATAAAATTCCCTCTGTAACTCAGAAGAAGAGCAAATAGCTGTGCTCTCATACTGCACGTGTGCTAAAGCTCACTTTTAGAGGGATGTACACGTAATGATGGGTTTAAGCTGCAAGGGCACACCAGGTGGTTTTTCCATCTGAGGTGCATCCCACCAGGGAGACTGCACAGTTTGGCTAACCAGAGCCATCCAGCACAGTCACCAAGGGGCAACGTGAGCTCCTATACTTACATTTTTGCTTCAGAGAGAGTTATCTTGTCCTCGCAGTTGGAAAGGGCTTCTCCTTTCTTGATCCGGCACCACGTGCTCTTGACTCGCACCAGCTGGAAGTCTGTCTGCTGAGGCTCCTGGGGCACGGTGGCCGGGGCCGCTGGAGCAAAGACTTCTGACACCGGCATGCTTGCAGAAGGCAAAATCTCCCTGTTAAGAGATCTTCTGTAACTGGGTGCCTTTGAGGTGCTTTTTAAAGGTTCCAGGTTGGAAGGGCAGGTCTTGTCTACATGGGGGAGACGAATTACAAAACTAAGATTATCTAATCTGGGATGTGCGTTAAGGGTGGTAGGAGCATTTGAAGACATGTGCAGGTATCAGGATGGGGTTGTATAATCAGCTGGTTTTATAATGCTTGAGAAGAACAATAGGAGTGCATATATTAACTTCCAACATGATGCCCTACAGCAAATTTAAAGTTATGAAAGGCAATTTGTGTGATTCTCCACGACGTTCAGGAACCTCCTTTGCTGTGCGGAGCCTCTGATCTGGCTGCGGCAATAACGTGCTCTTACGGGGTGAGACGGGAACGGGGGCACATTGACACCGGCTGGTTAAACCTCTTTTGAGCTCACGTTCCCGGGATTCTCTTGAGTGGAGGGAAAGAATGATTTTTTTTTTCTAGTTGTTTTTAGCTGTTTTAGTGAGTTGAAACAAATAATAATCAGAGAGTTTATCTCCTGAAGGGCTGCTTGGGGGATGAGCTGAGTTGTGATTTGTTTGCCCAGCTGCCTGTGGGACTCTGAGATGCTGAGGTTTCCCTGCGGTGGAGTGTTGTTGGGGTCAGCAGGGTGGTCCAGACAATTGGAGCCTTGATGGCTTTTCCTTTGGGACCCTTGGATCCTGTGCTTTCCTGCAATTATTACCTATTTGTCCTGTTAAGACTATGCCAGATGCCCAGAACGTACTCGGAGAGCCCACCTCCTTGACCCAAAGGGACTTTGACCCTGTGGGGTGGGCTCAGCCAAAAGGATGAATTCTCCTTCTCTAGGAAGGAATGGCATGGTGGGAGCTAGCAGGGGGAGCCCGTGGCAGTGGCCAGCACCCTGCTCCCCAAGTGCCTGAGGGATGCCCAATTCACCTTTCCGTATGATCTTCCAGCTGGGGCTTTCAGAGGCCCCTGGGCTCCGCTTGCCACACCAAGCATTCTCTTGGCATATGGCTCTATGTGCCTTTGATTTCACCAGCAGCGCCTGAAGGTACAAACCCGTCTTCTTGGCCATGTTTCTGAAAGCTGTCCTTGTTCAGAAGCAAAGATCAAAAACTGGCACAAAAACAGAGGCTGGAAGAAATGATTCTCCCAGAGCCCATCAGACAAGACTACTTAATTGCACCAAAGGCTTAATTGCAGCCAAAGTCACCTAGAAACCTAGAACACTTATCTTAAAATTAATTTTAGGAGAAAGCTACAAGAATAAACTCTTGACGCCATGTAGCCCTGCTCTAGGAAAGGTAATAATTCCTAACATCTAGCTCTCACCGCTGGCTTCATCTCCAGATGGCGAAGAGCTTTGCAAAGAGGACAGGCCGTTATGCCCATTTTACAGAAGAGGAAAATAGTCACCAGAAGAGAAGTAACTTGCCCAAAGTCACCTCCAAATCTAGTGGAGAGGGAATTAGATGGCATACTAAAGCTCTTAGCCTGTTTACCAAATACTCATCTGAAATTTTAACTCCCAATCCAAACACAATTTGGATTGCTTTCTGCAAGGACTGCAGGTCTTAGGCAGTTTGTTGTTTACTAAATCGTGAAATGGAATAATCTTAGGTATGCAAGGAAGTCTGTCCTCTTCGTCTTATTTGTTTTGATTAATAGCAATCCACAGAGCATTGGCACTTACTTTATTTGCTTTTCTTTTATTCTTTTGTCCTGTGCATTTACTTATTTTCCATTTATACTTCTATGTCCTATCCTGGGGGCTTTGAAATATTTTCTGTTTCATTTTCAAAGTTGACAAATTGACTTCCTAATGGCTGTCTGCTCGCCAGAGCCTATGAGTGCCATGTCCTTGTACCATCCACCCCACGGAGGGGCTGCCAAGAGCCTTGCAATGAAGACCTGCTCCCCACAGCCTCTCCACCTCTTCTGCCCAGCCCTGGGCTCTCAGCATGCCTTGCAGGTACGTTGAACCGGTACTTAACTGAACAAGCAGAGGGAGATACATCCCAGAGGTGAAAGATGCTGTTCTGGTTATGGAATAGTCCATGTTTCCTTATTAACTTCAGTTTGTGTTTCATCTGCATGAAGAGGAGATGGCCAGCTGACCTCGGCTCCATCACATGCTCTTTAATTACTTTGCTTTAATTTGTCGCCAGCCCTTTCCGCAGCCACACTGCTGTAGGCCAGCTTAGGGTCTTGGATACTTTAGGTGTTCCCACTTGTTCCTCCTGACGTCTCCTCTAGCCAGTGTATTCCTGGGACTGTTTCTGGGGGTGCAGGTTAACTGATGCCCGTGTGACACAACCTCCCCCAGCCTGTGCAGAGAGCTGACCTCCAAGCTGGACCCTAGAGCAGGGATGCTCTCTCGTTTGGCTGTGCAGGACAGTGGTGACTTCATAGCTGTGGGCTATTTGTAGGTAGTCTAGGGTTCAAAGTCCCGGGATGTTTTTGTCCTCATGTTTTAGCTGGGACATGTCTGTGCTATGTAACCAGAAGGTTATGAAACTGCTGACTACCTCCTTGAAAGCCAGCAGCTTCCTGAGGTCAGGATGTGAACATTGCTCTTACGTAAAGCAAAGGCATTGAAAGTGGGCTTTTTTCTTTCTTTCTTTTTTTTTTTTCTTCTTTCATGTCAGATACTGTTGGATCTCACTGGCTGCCTGTGCTCTGGGTGGGGGCAGGCGGGTGCAGCCCCAGCCCGAGGCCATCGTCCCTGCGCAGCCTCTCCCCAGGGCTGGGGCTCTGCCCAGGTGGAGAAGCCTCGGCAGACACCTGAGCACCGACCTGCTGCTCTGCAGAGGCAGAAAACCCGCAGCAGCATCCTCTGAGGCCGGGGAACAAGAAGCAACATGCACAATCCTGCAGGTAAACTCCCTCTGTGGAGTGGGGAGCTCCGGGAGAGCTGGTGTGACAGGAGGGGACACCATGTGATGTCCCAGTCCTTGGTCGCCTGCTGCCCTGCAGAGATGTGACCTACAGGCTTGGTGGCTTGGCAGAAAGGAGAAGAGGAAGGGTTTATTGGGGTGAGGAGTCTGAGGTTAAGCACAGGAGATAGGTCTGCAGGAACCTGAAGTGGAGGGAGGAGAATGTCCGCAGTAGAAAGGGATGGATGGGAAGACGGACACTTGCAGTGTCAAGAGAGCTTTGGCTGTGACTAATTTCTTACGGATTGGGTTGCTTGTTTTATAAACATTTTCTCTGAAGCTTTAACCTTGCCTCAGTGCTTTTTGTGATAGCTACATGTGACTGGCATGACACACAGTGAAACCTTTGCTATCTTTTTTTCACATTTTCTAAAATCAACAGCCAAGTGTGAATCTAGGCTGCTCTGAAGGGAGAGACTTTGTTCTCTCACAGCCTGATTTAAAGCTCCCTGAAGCTATCAGAAGGCTCCCCTTGACTGCTTTGCGCTTTGGATCCTACTGTCAGGGGGAACTGCTTGACCCTGTCACTCGCAGCATCTTTTATTACGTATGAAAATAAATGTATGCTTTGCATACTCTCTGCCGGTGGCTCCAGAGCCTCCTCAGGAGCGCTGGGGAGCCTCCAGCTTTTCTGCTTCTTTTCCAGGAGTAGAGCCCATAGAAAACACATCAGCCAGTGTACGTTTTCCTCACCTTCCCCTGAAGTTCAGACAGGATTTAGCACTCTGGTTCCCACCATGAGAGGCAAGTTCCCCACCTGGGCTGCTTCCTGCCCCTCTTCCTCCCTGCACTCCCGCTCCACCCCTAAGCCACTACCTCTCCCCATGCCATCACTGCTGGCTTTGCTACAGGCTCTGTCACTTCCAATGCTGAGGCTAAGCTCTGCTCAGGATGCCCTGCAGTGTTTAATGACCAGGAAACTGGGTTTGACCCCTGCTGCCAGCCCACTCTTGGCCACACGTGGGCTATGACATGCCTGTGCCCCAGCACATGGTCCTGCCCAGGGTCACGGGTAGTGGGTTTAGAGCCCCCAACATCCCCAAATGTGCCACAACCACACTCTTGCTTCCCTCTGCTACAGCTCTGTCCATAGGGTGGGCATACATCACAGCTGGCTTTGATGTACTTGGGTCAAGCAGTAGCACAGGGGCTTGTGAGAGGCTGCAGGTTTGTGTGCAGGGTTCTGGTGGGGTAAGGAAATAGCGAGCGTTGCGTTGTGGCTTCCCTCAAAAGGATTGCTTGGTAGAATGTAATGGCTGAGGTGTATTTACCTGCAAAGACGAAGTGGTGAGTGTTGTGAAAAGCTGTTGAAAATGCCTCGGGTGTCTGGGTGAATGTGATGGCTGGAACAGTTTGGGAAGATTTACCAGACTGCTTTTCCAAGTGTTTAGCACTGAGCAGCTCCTGTGTGGCATCACAGTGTTAGAGTGGATCAGGTTCAGTGCTCTGCCCCGGCTGGGAAGGGGAGCTCTTCTGGGAGTCATTGCTGGCGCTGCAAAGTAGATCTAGAGGCTGGAAAGTGTCATGAGGGTAGCCCAAAAAGGAGAACCAAAGATCTGGCCCCACATCTTTGGTTGTAGAGTCTTTACTTTTTTTTTTTTTTTTTTTTTTTTTTCCCCCCAAATCCAGACTGCCCTCTTGTGTGCTTGTCTCTGCGATTTCTTCTGGGCAGGCTCTTGAAAAAACAGTACACCCTCCTCCTCTTTCCTGGCTGATCTTCCCCCACACTCAAAAAAGTGCCATCTAAGCCCAAGATGCAGAGTTTAATCTCGATTCTGGAGCAGCATGTCCCTCCTGGTGCTGCCCTGCCTGCCTGCACCCCTGCACCCCTGCCTGCTCCTGACTTGAATCAAAGATCCTCGATTCCAGAAAAAAGTAAAAGCTGCAGTCTATTATTCAGCTTCGTGGTAAAACAGGCTGACTTTGCTCTCAGTATCTACCAAGAAAGGTGCTGAGACCCAGCCTGCTGGCAACTGTGGTCTGTTTTAAGAATTGCCACCTTATCTGTTTTATGAAGGTGCTGGAGGCTTAAAGCAGCCCTTTTCCTGCTCCTTCATGGTAGGGCTTGAACTCCTCTGCTTTGCACCTGGCAGCATTTTCCTACTCTGAGTGAGCACTGTTTTTTGTTTGTTTTTTTTTTTTTTTAGTATTTCCCCACAATTAGATGGGAAAGGGAGAGAAGATGGTCTGTGCATAGATAGAGCCACAGGAAGGCAATCAGGCTGGTGTAATGCTTAATATGGCTTTGCTGGGGTTGTGCAAAACCACATGTTAAAAAAGAAGCACTTTTCCTAGAGTAGCATAAAACCCAGTAGTTGCATAAATTTTCTCTTGTCTCAATGCTCAGAGCCTTGAGTGCAGTCTGGCTGGGCCGGGCAACCAGCCTGAGCTCTGCTGCGACTTGTCTCGGTGCTTGCATAAATGAAGGCAATTCTGACCTCTGGTGTTGGCCCAAAGCATCATCAGGTTGCAAAAAATGCAGCACTTCCTGAAAAGATTGTATAATCTTAGAGACAGAGTGGATCTTGGCACGCACTGCATGCTCTCTCTCCCCAGTAGCATTTCTTGGCGCTTGTGGTTGGTGTTATAACACAGGTTACAAAACAGCTGGAGGTAAATCATGTTTTCCTCCTCGAGTGACACGGGATCCTTGTCTGTTACTCATCCAGAAGATTAACGTGATGACTACTAAAATCCGACATGGATTATAAGTATGTTTTCCCCTGTAAATTACCAAAAAGCCTCAGAGTGCTTGGCAGGGAGGACGGTCAGATCCTCGAGCATCCCACAGCTGAATGGTGAGAACTTGGAGGCGCTTGCTCATGCGGTGGAGAAAACGTGGAAGAACAATTTATCCTCACAAAACGTGGTTTCCCAAAGACATGAATTTATTCATATGGTGCCTCTTAGTACCAGGGGAAGGAGCAGTCCCCAGCAACTGTAATTTCTGGTGCCCTTTTGGTGATCTCCTTCATCTTGGTGTGCAGCAAGGGGACTGCAGAAAGGGACACTTAAAGTGGTCATGTCCATAGTGAGGAGACTTGAGTCTTCTCACACCCTGCATTGAGAATATGTGGTTGCCCAGTGTATCTGTCTCAGATCTATGCCTTGAATAGCTCAGACAGAGAAAACATTAAAAAAACAACCACCCTCCTGTCACATGGCTGCTTGGTTAGAAGCTGACACCAGGCCACCACTGAAGCTGGGTTAGGAACCCATAAGACCCAGAGTTTGAGGAATATATCCAAGGTGATATTTTAAGTAGATAGGAAAGAAATGGAGAACAGAGAAGTCAGAGTCACATAATGTATCGCCACTTTGTAGTCTGATCCTTTAATGATCTTCTGATTAAAACCTGTTCCTGAAATATGCTGTTGCATTTCCTTTCATACAGGTTTTCTCAACAGCGGGCTATGAGGTGATACTCTGATGTCCTCAGAGGCTTTATACCGCAGCTCTGCCAGCAGGCCATGGGTGGTTGGATGCCTTCTGTGGCATACACAACCCACCAGAAACCTGTCCTGGGGTTGGGGATATGGTGTCTGCAGCAACTGCAGTTCCAAGGGACAGGTCTTTACTCCATGGTTGCTGGGCTGGTCCGGGCCAGTGCTCTAGAGGAAGCCTGACCTCTTTTCACCCAGGGAATAAAATCCTGCCAGGGGCAATCTTCTCCACCTCAGTTATATTCACAGCCTTCTTGCCCTGGTCTCGCCGACGCTTTCATAACCCAGCACGTGATCTTACTCTTGAGGAGTGGGGGAGATTTTCTGAACCATGTTTGACTCTGTGAGGCCATAACTTGCTGAGGTCCATCACTGCATTGCTGCCGTATGGGTTTTCTGGGGTCTCAGGGCAGATACACTGCCATGGACACCGTTGCTTTTGCCCCATGGGCAGGGTGATCTTGATCCTGGAGATGTTTCCACAGCCTTTGAAACACTGACATGTTTTTGTGTTGTGCATGACTGTTTCTCTGTCCACCTGAATAATCGGCTTTTGGTAGGTTATGGCTTGTGAAAAGATCCTGGGAGATTTGCCATGTGGTGCTGCTGGGTTCAAGCATAGTTAGTTTTTGTGACCCAAGAAGTGTTCAGGATGATGCATCACCGTCGCGAGCTGTTGCAGCAGGCTGGAGACCGAGGAAGGGTTAGGAGGTTGCGTTCATGCCAGGGTGTTTGCTACATCACCTGCTTAAAAATCCTTAGTTGAAAAGAGTCTTTGTTTTTATGCCATAATATATTTGGCACAATAATTTTATTTATTTGAGCGTTTGTGATTTTGACTGCGTTAGGACAGGTATAAGTGTATTTTAGGCATCATGGGTTGTTCTGCAGACTCTGTACACAGCAACCTCCGTGGCATGGACACGTGTCGGGGACACTCGTGCACCCTGTCGGCACAGGTAGATGAGATCCTCCTTTACAAAGACTCGGTGCCTGCATGTCCTGGCCCAAGAGGATCTGCTTGGTTTTGCAAGAGCAGTTTGAGATGTGCCCCATTTTCTCCAAGGAAAAAACTACCTGGAGGAGCGGGTTTCAGATGCAGTTGTTTGGTGTTCAATGTTTGTCTAAGAGCTCCAAAATTGAAAATCCATGTTTCTGAAATATTCTTAACATTTTCTTCTCAGAAAAGGATCAGCTGTGAGGGATAAAAAGGAGAAAGCATGTGACAAAATGAATTAGAAGTATGATTTTTTTTTCAGTTTGAAAAGACTTCCATTACTGTTTTCATAGTCCTTCAAAAAACTGTATTTTGTGCGGAAAAAAAACCCCCACACAAATAACAAACCACCTGTTTTCTGCAGTCTAAATTCCTCTGCTGATGATTTGAGAAGTTACAAAATCTTTCTTCCATTTCAGAAACCCCAGCTGGACTCATTGCTGAGAACCTTCTCAAAGCCAAAGAAATAGCCCTCAAAGACTCTCGTATCCCTGAACAGCTCAAGAATTACTTACAAAAAGCTCTCGATGTTGCTCTTGGACTAGACCCTTACCTGGATGCAATGGCAACTTCAAAGAGGTACAGATATTCCTTTGTAACCTCGTGCTTTTTTTTGTGCGATTCTATGAATATGTTCCTAGATGTTCTGTTCAGAATATGCCAGAAAAGTGGGAGACAGTGGAAGAAAGGAAGGAGAATGAGCATTAACTGCACCCAAATGTGTGTGTGTGTGTGTGTGTGTGTGTCTGTGTGGCTACAGCCTCGAGGAGAGGAGGTGAGAACAAAAATTTCTAACTCTAAATTTTGGAAGATATTCTACCAATTGACTGTGGCAATGCCCGTGTTGGACCGTATCCTGTGAGAAATCAGCGAGCCAGCCTCCACATGGTGCCCGCTGAAAGGCTGCAAGAATGAGCCCCTGGATCAAACTGGTGCTGGGATAAATAAAGAATGAAGAAATTCTGCACTTCTGGATCCACCCTCTAATAACAGTCTTTATATGCAGCTTTTATCTCCAAGTACTTAACAAACATTAATTAATCTGCTAACTAAATTACTCTGGTAACTAAACTAATTAATTAAACTAATTTAAGATATCATTAATTCAGAAGTCCAACTGATACCCTCATTATTCTTTTTTCAGCTACAGTATATTACCCAGCCATGTGGGGTCTGCTAAACAATTCTCATTTATCAGTGTATGTTCTGATATGTGGAAAAAGCCAGTTCTGTCTAAAACTGACAATGTGTAAACTGTTCCAGGCTGTGGATTACGGGAACGCTGAGCGTTCGTTCTGTTGCTGAAATAATAGCTGATAGTTGTTTGACTTACGCTTGCTGTACGATAATAGCTATACATTATCTTATTAAAGTTGTTAAAGCATTTGTGAGGGGCAGGAAAGAGGTTATATGAAATGTTCTACTCTTTAAGTCTTGGATTATTTGAGTGTGGCTGACACGGGTTATGAATTCCTTCTCATTTTACTGAGGAGTGTGGGGGGGTAGCTGGGGAAAAAGAAAAAAGAGCTGAAATAGCTCTGAGTTCTGGCCCACAGAAGTATCACCAGCCATTTCTGGTAGTTACTTCCTTCAGATAGGGTAATCTAATCTGTCTGGAGGCTATCGACTTCTTCCAGTCATCTGCTCCCTTCTCTGTAATAGGTAGCATCTCACTTCATCCAGAGACGTTGTCACAGGCTTGGCTTCTGTGAAACAGCACCTGGAGATACTCTACCTTTCTCAGCAGTTTCTGAAGAAAAACATCTTTTGTCTCCTGTCTTGCAAAAAAAATTTAAATTTTACATCTTTTCCCGCATTCTGCAAGGAAATTCCCCCCCACCCCCTCCGTCCACTGTTAAAAACCCCACCACCCTAGACCTGAGCAAAACCTGGCCAGGGCAGGTGGATCCATTTTCTTCAATCTAGCAGATAACTAGACACGTGTCTGGGATCAGCTGGGAAGGAGAAAGATTTGGGGTTGAACACTGAGGAATGCTTTTCTTCGGTCCCACAACCCCTTCTTCCCAAGCCCCTGTGACTGCCAGCACCAAGACCAGCCCATTGCCAAACTGGCTGTAATTTAGGGCTATTTCTAATGCTTCTGGGCTAATATTTCATGCTTATGCCCAGGTGGACTTTTTCCAGGAGTTCATTCTTGGTTGCTAGTTTTTGTGCAGGATACTAAAAATTTGGTTGTTAGCCTGATGTTGAAATTTCTTTCATTCTGCAGAAAAACTTCACCTGACCACAGCCAAGGGGACGCTAGAGGAACCGAAACCAAATTTACGGTGCAGGAAGAACATGCCTCCGGCTCTTTGAATGGCAAGTTGGTCAACTGAGGGGTGAAATTGCACCAGATTATAGGTTATCCCTGGAGCTCATCATCCTTTACTCTGTCTTGAATGAGGAAAGGATGAATCCCACAGAAGTGCTCAGAAAACGTGGACAACTACTTAAAAAGAAAGATAAGAACTTCCTGTAGGCTTCAATCTTCCTTCTGCCTGAATTTTCCCTGTCCCCCTCCTCCCCTGCCCTCCTGTCCATGCACACACTCATGAGTGCTTTTAAGTCAGCCCTTAGTGAGCAGCAGAGATCTTCATCCTCACTAGAAGGGGAAGGAAGGGGAAAATCATGTTGGTTTGGCGTTGGTGGTGTCTGACAGGGGTTTATGTGCTTTTTGCAGTGGAGGTGGTTTGTGGCTGCTCTGTACCTTTTCAAGTAAAAATATGCAGGCTTGTATCCCCATATAAAGCCTATTACACTAAATCTATTCCCAGATTCCGTCTTCCCAGATGTTCCCATCTTTTGAGTAATATATCATCGCACTGAAGTACTCTTATAATGTATTACACTAATACATTGTTCGAAGGACACCAGTGATGATAAATTTCTTAAATGATGGTGCTGTCTAGGGATAATGACTCTAAGAGCAAATGCAAGGTAATGTAGTGATTTTTTTTAACCGGGTTCCAGAAAGAATATGGAGACATCTTAAAGCCATTTTCATATAGGGGGAATGTTAAAAAATGCAATATTTCAAGCACTATTTAACAAGCACTTGAACAATAGCAGCATTGATGATAAAGGTTCTACATTTAAAACCAATCCCTTTATTCTGTTGTCTTTTAGATGCATTTAGATGAAATTTTGTCAGATTCTGTTGTTAAACTCTTATATGAAAGTGCTTTAAGGTTAGATTTTTATTTTTTTAATGATCACTTAAAAGGTACATCTAATTTTCATTGTGAGCAGGGTTCAGTCTTTTGGATGGTTTTATTTTTAAATTTGCATTCTTGTCTTTCAACAGGCCAAATTTTTAGAATGTTTGTTCATATGATCAGAGCCAGGAAGATTTTATTAATTGGCAAGCTTAAAGGTTACAGTATCCTTGCTATCGCAGAAGAATTGCCAGATGATGGCAAAATCGTTGCATGTGCAGAAGCACTGTATCTCGGAGTGAACAGCCAAGAAGCATTTGATTATTCTTCAGATGGTAAAAAGATAAGCATGCGAGTGGGACCCGTGGCAGAAACTCTGGAGGTAAAGTCTGTTGGATGGGGAGCTTGGGAGCTCTTGTGTGAGCACATTAAAGAGTTTTGGGCAGGTCCATTTTCCAGCACACAAAATGCTAGATGCTGACCCTAGATGGCTTGCTAAAATGTGAACACTCTCGCACTGCAGTTGTTTCTTTTTCATGATGATGTGTGATTGGACAGCTCTGCAACACAAAAACAGGGTTTCTTTCTTTTTAGCTAAAAAACTGTAGCTTTTTGATCAGTGGAATCACAAGCTCTAAACTGTAGGTCGGTAAGCTTCAATGGCAGAGATTTACTTGATGTGTGTGCTCTTTGTTTCGGGGTCTCTAAGTCCAAATATATCAAGCTGGAGGAGTGTATTTGTCCTCTGCTGAGCCAGCTCTTGAGAAGGACAGCTTGTTCCCAGTGTTCATTAAGATTTGGGAAAGTCCTGCAGAAGTTTTTAATTCAACCACCACCTCTCACTATTTCCCCGAACTGAAAAAATATGAAAAATTAGACTCCTGGTTTCCCAGTTCCAGAGCAGCATGATGAGCTTTGGACAAGCAAACACACCAGCTGTATTTGTTTCATTCTGTCTAGTGACTTTGCCCCAAGAAAAGAAAAGCTTATGATTGCCAGCAGCTGGAGGAATCTCACATATAATTCCAGTTTATGGATCTCCAGGACATTGCTGCAGGTCCGACATGCTAACAGGCGATGCCCACGCCAGGTTCATTAAATGGATAGCCTTTCTATTATTAGTGCAAACCAATTTGATCCAATTCCATTTTCAATCTGGATGTGTCAGTGTGAGCTTGATTGTAACTTTATTTGCATTAACAGGTACCATATTTGTTTCTAAAATTAAATGGCCAGGAGCCTTCTGACCTCTGGCTTTTGTGACCTCCAAGTTTGATAAGAAAGAAACAAAGAGCTTTGCCAAGTAGATGAATAAACGAAACGTTACAGATCACCTGCAATGTGTATCATTTAAAATTCCAGCTCCCCACAGTGAGTGTGAAATTAATTGAATTGCTGTTGCTCTCTAGTGCCCATTCTGTGCAACTGACTTACTGTGACTGAATTAAAATATCTAGAGGCAGGCAGAGTACATGCTGTGTAGAGATTAAAGAAGGGAGCAAGACATAAAAATTAAATCCTTAAAACAGAACGTTGCAATTGATTCGATATCCTCCGATTGCAACATGAAGGCGCATCCTGACCCTGGTTCTGCAGGTACTCAGGCCTTCGAATATCTCTGGGAGCCGATGGGAGTGCTCATCCTCATGTTTGGCAGGAGACATCCCAGCACTGGGGACACCTCTCTGTGCAGGACTTCTGCACCAGGCTCTGAACTTCTGTTGCTCAACCCAGCAGATACTTTGTCAGTGATATCGAACCTGTCCTACGGGTCTTAATCCACAGAGGCTGTAGATGATGAAGCAGCGTGTCTAGTCCCCAGGCTGGTGCCTTTGCATTTGAGTCTCATTTTGTTTTGCCTGGATGGAGTAGGGCACCTGTGTGGGATCCATGGAAGAGGCTCAGGTTGAGAAAACTGTGCTGTCTTTTGCCTCCTAGAGAAGACCTGTTTAGCTTGGAGATCAAGAAGTCTTCCTCCATTGCCACACAGGCATGTTGAATGGCAGGAGAGATGGACTGGGGATGGCACAGCCAAGCTCTTATAGCTTAGCTCTGTGGAGGAGGTGGAGAGAAACAGTGTTTTTGTCCCCCATTGTCTGCAGGGAGGCTGGTCTGGAGCATGTCTGGCTGACAGTTGTTGAAAAGCTGGTGAGATTCAGAACAGCTGGAACAAGCTCCGGCAAGGATTGTCTTTGTTGTCTGTGGTGTCTGCAGCCATAGGTTTCATGAGAAATTAGAGGACAGAGGTGACCACCCACTACTTGATCTTTAGAAGTGTCTGCTGCGTCTTTCTTGCTGTGGTTGACGATGGCTGAATTTTGCTTCCAAGCTGAGCACAATAGAGCAGGATTTCTGCTTATCTGCTCCTCCTCAAATTTTTGCAGCAGCGCAAGCTCCTGTCAGCGGAGGATTTGCCTCGTTGTACTACCTCTTTCAAAGCACAAAAATGTCATATGATATATAAATAACACTACCTGACAGGAAAGTCTTTTTCTGCTGCGTGAAGCTATGATTCAGAAAGTTCAAACTGCCAGGAGGTATTACGATGTACTCTCACTTCTGGTGTAAAACTAGTCCACCCAACAGCTTTGAGTAGAGGGGTACCACTCAAATGCTGCAGGATGCATCCAGCGCTGCATCCACATCTGCTGCTGATGCCCTTTACAAGGAAAGCTGCCAGATGTTAGAGCAGTTTCCACAAGGATGTGACACATCTGTGCTCACGCACCTTAGACAGTGGGACCTGTGCAACACCCCCGTGGCTCTGGTTCTTTCACCTATGACTGAGGCTCATCAGAGCTGTGAGTGAGCAGAAAGCAGCACAAAGGAACACGTCAGTCCACAGCGGCACCTTGACCAGGAGTCTGAAGCCTCTTGCTGCTCCTTCGCATTATTGCAGAGCGTTGGTGAGATTGGACGGTTTCCTTGTCTCTTTCCCCAGTTCAGAGCCAGCTGCAAAACATCTGGGATTTTGAGCTGTCAAAGGATGCTAAATACCAGACAGGACCTGCAGAGCTCAGGCACACAGTGGGCTTCATTTGGTACCTGAGGGCATGGTGGAAAAAATCCATTTTTCCCAGGTGTGAGGAACAGACAAGCTGGGCTGGGTGCCCGCCAAGGCATGTAAATCTGTCGTGAGTTAGGGCTGGGCCGGCCGCTAACACGGACAGACGCTCTCTAAGCCCTGCTTCCCCACCCCAGATGGGAAGGAAAAGGGAATGAAGCAGAGAGACTTTCGGGTTAGAGAAGAAAAAAAAACTTGAACAACTTTAATGAAACAGTAATAGAAGTAATAGTG
>NW_009694788.1:0-39459 GCF_000703405.1 Apaloderma vittatum
AATCCTAGGCACAAATGCAAACTGGGCACAGGGTGGGTTGAGGGCAGCCCTGAAGAGAAGGATTTGGGGGTGTTGACAGATGAGAAGCTCAACATGTGCCGGCAGTGCACTCATGCATCCCAGAAGGCCAACCACATCCTGGGATGTATCAAGAGATGTGTAGCCAGCAGATCAAGAGAGGTGATTGTCCCCCTTTACTCTGCTCTCGTGAGACCCCGTTTCGAATACTGCGTCCAGTTCTGCTGTCCCCACCATAAGAGGGACGTGGATCTGTTGGAGCGTGTTCAGAGGAGGGCCACAAGGATGTTCCAGGGGCTGGAGCACCTCTGCTACAAGGGCAGGCTGTGGGAGCTGGGATTGTTCAGTCTTGAGAAGAGAAGACTTTGGGGGGACCTAATAGCTGCCTTCCAATACCTGAAGGGAACCTACAAGAAGGCTGGGGAGGGACTGTTTACAAGAGTGTCCACTGATAGGACAAGGGTAAATGGGTTTAAGTTGAAGGAGAATAGATTTAGATTAGAATTTCAGATTAGAATTTCAGCACGAGGGTGGCAAGACTTTGGAATAAATTGCCCAGAGATGTTGTGGCTGCTTCCTCCCTGGAGGTGTTCAAGGCCAAGCTGGATGGAGGCTTGAGTAGCCTGGTCTAGTTCACATGAGTTCCTGCCCATGCCAATGAGGTTGGGTTAGATGATCTCTAAGGTCCCTTCCAGCCTAGGCCATTCTATGATCAGCTGCCTGGAGAAGGCCTTACCAGCTTCCTCATTCTGATCAGGTGGTCTGTAATAGATACCCATCATAGTATCACCCATGCTAGCCTGCCCCTTCATTCTCACCCACAAACTCTCAACTGGACAGAACTCGATGTATTCCAGTTGCTCTCTCACATAAAGAGCAACTCCACCACCTCACCTTGTTGGCCTATCTTTCCTAAGAAGAACATAACCATCCATGACCACATTCCAGTCATGTGAGCCATCCCACCATGTCTCTGTAATTGCCACCAGATCATAACCCCTTGATGGCACACAGATTTTTAACTCCTCCTGTTTGTTGCCCATGCTGCATGTGTTTGTGTAGAGGCACTTCAGCTGGGTTGTCGGCCAGGTCATGTTCTTGGCGGAACACCCCCTAATTCTCTCAAGGTGTTCTATGGATGTTTCCCCGTGGGCTCCTACTACCTCAGAAGCCCCTGATTCATCTCTGTAAGACTTTAACAGTGCTGCCACATCCCCAGCTCATCTCAGAGTGACCAGTTGAAGGCCTTTAAGAGCACCCTTTCCCTCTAACCTTGGTGTGCCATCCCACAGACCTGTCACAGACAAGCCTGATGTTGTTATCCTCCTCCCCCTTCATAACAAGTTTAAAGCCCTGTCAGTCAGCCCTGAAATCTCTCAGGCAAAGACTCTCTTCCCTCTTTGGGAAAGGTGACTCCCATTTGAGGCTAGTAAGCCTGGTGCTGTGTAGGCTATCCAATTGTCAAAGAACCTGAAGTTGTGGTGGTGACACCAGCCACGGTGCCACATATTAATAGATTGGATTTGCCTTAATATCCCAGTGTCACTGCCCATGACTGGAAGGAGAGATGAGAACACAACTTGTGCCCCAGATTCCCTCACTGACCTTCCCAGGGCCCTGAAGTTCCTTTTAATGGCTCTTGGACTACAGGTCGTAACTTCATTTCCACCTATATGGAAGACCACTAACGGATAATATTCTGAGGACCTTACCAAACTAGGAAGTTTCCTACTGATGTCCCTAACCCATGCTCCAGGGAGACAGCATACTTCCCACTCCTGAAGGTCTACCCAGCATATTAGACCCTCAGTTCCCCTCAGAAGGGAGTCACCTACTATCATAACCCTTCTTTTCCTCCTTATGGATGTGGTTGTGATACAGGTGGTGGGCTTAACTGATCAGTGAGATACCTCTGGTGCAGAATGCCCATTGTCCACATCCTCATCTGGCTTGCCTTCCTCGGACAGAGTCTCGTACCTGTTGTACAGAGGCACCTGGGCTGGCGAGGTGGGCAAGGAGGGAGTCCCCCTGCCACTCCTAGCATAAACTTGCCTCCATTCATTCTTCTCATTTTTATTTTTTAGGCTTTTGCCTTTGGCCTGACAGGCCAAATCGGGGGGGCCCCTGATTCAGGGTACTTTCCAATGGATGCTCCCATTTCTGTTCCAAAGAAGGCAGAGCCTGGCTCCACCAATCTATCTCTTGTTCTGCTTCCCTGACGTTCCTTAGCCATTCAAGTTCTCCGAGATCTGCCACCCTGCTCGTCCACCTGTTCACACAGCACACAGCAGTTCTCATAACCACTATGGATTACCAGCAACATGCCCTGACACTCCCTGCAGCCTCTGACCTGGACAGCTGTATGTTTCCATGGGAGCTCTGTCTGGCTTCCTACATCCATTCTGGCAAATTTTGGGACCACAACCTTCTGCATGGTAGAGTCCATAGCTGTTCTCCTACCAAGAGGGCAATGACTACCTGTGGGACTCACCTGTCAACTAGAAGAGCTTCAGTTCTTCTCTGTATTCTCTACCCTTCCCGCACCCTGCTACATCACACATAGGCTTAAGGGCTTGTTCTGCACTGTGTGAAAAAATCCTCACTGAGGTTTTTTTATTATTAATGGCATGGGTGGTGTCACCTTTGCTCTAGAAACACCCAGGTATTACTCGTTCACTCACATGGGCTGCCAGCTCCAGATGGGTCTCTCTGCTCCCCTAGCATCTCCCTGCCTCGGGAAAGTCTCAGGAAACCCCCTGTGTACCAAGATCTGCTGCTCTGATTTTTGCCAGCAGGCTCCAAAGCAGCTCCTCTCAGCAACTGACTGTTAGTGACGGTTAACAACCTGGTGACAAACACCATGCCAGGCTGCTGCTAGCTCCAAAATGAGCAGAGCCTGTATCTCAGGCTACCAAGGACAGTCAGCTTTCCATCTTCTCCTGCCTGGCATCAAGGACATTTCAGGAGCCATGACAACTGCCATCCTCTCCTCTTCTGCTGTGGCCATGAAGGAGAGAGAAGCAGGTTGTTAAAAAGGCAGCAGATGTCAAGTGAAGATCCTAAGAAGCCAGGAACCAAGTACCATTGTGCTGTGAAGTACCATCACCTCTCCTCTGCCCAAGCAAGAGACATGTTAAATTGCAGCTGAGATATCTGAAATGCCTCTAGGGAATCAGTTTCCCAAAAAGAGGCAGAGGAATGGCCCAAGTCTGTCTGGGTTCAGGAAATGGATCTGTTGGCAGGAGGAAGGGAAAAAGAGGAGGAAAAACACAAAGCCCCAACCCACAGCCCTCCGTAATGAGGCACAGCAGCTGCCTCTCCCAGCTTGGTGAGTGCTTGAGGTGACTTACGGCAGAAACTCCTCCATTTCCACCACTGGCTTCTCCTCACCAGTCCTCTTGTAATTCAGTACCATTATCAAACTCAGCCAGCTGCTCTATGGACATTTCCAAGACTTGCTTAACAGTAAGGTTAATCAGTACTTTTACAGAAATGTGGCAAGAGGAGTCTCCTGACAGCACGTACTCACAAATACACTAGAGTGCCGTAGCTATCAACCAGTACCATAAATATCTACCAACCACTCCACTACAGTATGTCAAAAGGTATTGTCTCACTCCCCTACTATTAAGTGATAGTACCTTCTGTCACAGAGAAACACCCATAAAAATGAACAGGGCAGCTACTAAAAATTTATTCCAACCCAAAAACCACAATGCACTCCAACAGAGAGATTTTGATGCAAGTTGGGAATTATCACTACACAACTTAATTTAGGAACTCATGACTGTTCCTCTAGAAATATGACCCAAAAAAAAGAGAGGAAACCCTCTCCCTTAAGGATACCCAGAAAAGGAACCACCCATGGACAGGCAAGGGCTCTCTCAAGGGTATATCCAGAAGTATCACTCACAAATCAGGGGCAGTTGGTGCTCTCAATCCTAGAAAGTTTCCTTAGGCAGCCTTCCCAGAGGACTAACTCAAATTAACTCTCTAGCAGGGTCTCATTTATACCTGAGTCGAGTCTCACCTAATTTCTAATTAGCTAATTTCTAATTAGCTCGAGAGCCAGCACACAAAAGACACAGTAAACAAAGGCATCAGGCCTTAATGATCATCCTTGACAGGTCCTTGAGTCAGGCCTGTTCTCAGAAATTTGGGAAGGCCTCTTGTCAGGAAGGATGCAACTGCCACACCTTCTGACTTAGAGCATGGTAGCAACTGGGATACATTCAGTGCCATAACCTGCTTAATCTGCTTTCCAGTACAGTTATAAGTTGGAGCTCAAGTCAGACAAGTAACAGTCCTTGTTCACTGTCTTTGAATATTTCAATAGCAAACAATTTTGCACAGAAGACAACTAGAGGATAAACTGAAAGACATAAATTTTTCACCTTTGGATCAAGATTTCCACAAATGTTCTCTGTATTCCATTGTATTAAACATTTTCCACACACATGGATACCTGTGCAAAAACACAAACTACAACAATATTTCCCAGGACAGTACCCTGCTAAATTTCATAGACAGGTCTAAAAATCTAATTCTTAACCTACAGTGGGTCACTATAACTCCTTGCTTCAAGGAATTTTGTATTTACAGGCACAAAAACACATCTCCAGTGGTTCCATAATATGAGTGATTATTGTTCTTCTATGCTTAAAATGCATTTGCTCCTAAAATTGACTATGTATTAGTCTCTAACAGAGCTGACCAACTAATCTTAAGTCTTACTGAGTAAAGCTTTATTATGCTTCTAAAGCAATTCAGTGAAGTCACCCCTTTGTCACTCCATAAACATTACTAACAAATAGAGCCATAAGAACCATCCATATGTTCCTGTGGTAGTCAGTATTATTCATTACCAGCAAGGAAGGATTTTTTCTCCTTTAGAAAATAAAGAGCAAGGGTCTTTTAGCAAAAGCAAGTACAGAAACAACTAATGTTTCACCAAGGTCCTTCAAGAGGAGCTAAGGGAAATTCCAGAAAAGAAACCTTGTACCAAAACCATTTCCTCATTACATTTTCTGTATTACATTACTATTTACTGAGTTGACTGCAAGGGCCTCTACCAGCATCCTTACCTACTCCTATCACCTCATTTCTTCAGTATAGCATTAGGATGAGTGGCCAGAGGAAACTTGTGTATATTTGGCAGAGCTTTGTGCACTGGTAGGTAGTTGTTTAGCGGTGCCATCAGGAGTAGTGCTGTAGTACAGCAACTTACAGAGAGCTCTGAGGCTCATGCAGGTGCAGCACACACTTCCCTCCTGGGGGGCAGGAGCTATGGAGAGCACACTACATTAGTCCTACAAAATCTTCATTAGCTCTCTGTTCATCTCAGGAGTCATCTCAGGATGTAGATGCTGCTCTATAAAGCTCTCAAACACTTGCATGCGAGCTCTCCTTCATACCACAGACAGTCATCAGACTTGAGAGCCTGGAAGTTGCCAGTGGGGGTCTTACTGAAAGAGCTCAATTTGGAGCTTTCTCTTACAAAACTTTTGGCTTTTTGAGCAGGTTCATCACGTCTCAAGGCCTATTAAGAAGCCGACCTCACATTTTTGCCTGGGAGGATGAGAGTCTCAGCAACACTAGGTGACCAGCCACTTTGCACACTGTTGCTGTGTATGCTTGTCTCCATCATCTCCACGCATTCTATAAACCCAAACTTAAATACAGGAAAGAGACTACATGCATAAGGAATAAAAATATGCTCATTTTCATTTTCTTTTCATAAGGAAGACTACTTCATCACAATGAATTAATTTGCTAATACATTTTCCCTTAGGACATGTAGGTTTCCTTGAGTGAATTGGTTATTGAAATTGATTATGGTTTAAGACCCACTCCTCAACATGTGCAAGGCTCTTATTTATTATGAAATGGTCTGACTTCTGTGCATTTGTAAAATGGACATGCTGTGGATTTAACTTAAACATTTTGTTAGTTCACTGGCAATGAAGCTGTGGATGTCACATACAGTTTGCATAATTTTGGTCAATACAGTGCTTGCTGTTCTTATAAAACTAACTGTTGCAGCAATTGCCTGCTTCAGTATAAATACATTTGAGGAACCCTTCCTTTTAGGATGTGGAGACAAAAGATGTTTTCTCCTTTGTCGGTGAAAAGGAGGTAGACAGGATACAAAGAATTCTGTATAGTGGAAAGGAAAAATTGCTGTTAACTCTTTCCTCAAATAACGGGATCTGGTTTTTTCTTTGTCTTTATGTATGGCTCCAGGTTAGCCATTTACTTTCCCCTGAATTTTATTTCTGGCTTTGTGAAATGGTAAATCTAATGCTGAATCGTAAATCTAAAACTCTTCCCTCCTTATCTCCCAGGGCTCAGAGGAAGATGACCCCAATAATGCGTATTCAGAACAGCACTCTCAATACCAAGCTGTGAATGAATGAGTTCAGGTAACAAGAAGAGAGAAATTGCTTTAATGCTATCTGGTCCAGATGCTTGCCAGCTTAATCCAGCTGACCTAGCAAGACATAATTTTTGTAATGGTAAGAAGAGCCAGAGGAGCCCTTAGCTTTTGCAGAAATAAAGAGAAAAATCAGCATTAAACACTTAGAAAGTTGCAACTCTTGGCAGTTACTTTACTATTTAAAACACAGGGAGATACTTTGCAGTGTGTCAAAGACACAATGGCCATAGAGTTGGAAAACACTGATGCTCCTTTACAAGGTTCACATTTGCATCAACAGACAATTGCTTACAGAGACAAGAAATGGTCACTTTCCGTAAGGGAGCGCCACTGCAGCCAGACCCTCCATTCCATTCCAGCCTGTGGTCTGCTTGCAGGACCACAGGACTGACTGAGAGCAAACACACAGGCTGCTCCTCATTTCCAGAGCATCAGATTAACTGTGATCTGCCAGTAATTCAGCATGCCTGTGCATCTTAACAGGAATAGGGGAAGATAATGTCTTTGAACTCTGCAGCCCTCCTTCACACGGTTCTGAAACAGTTTCTCCCCACCACATTGAATTTGCTGCTTTTGACATTAAGAAACAAGGAGGTGTCCCACAATGTCTAATTTAATACCTGTAAGCTCCACAGCTTGCAGTATAGTGCTGTACAGTGGACAAAATGCCTGGTCCCAATGAGGACGTCATTCAGAAACAAGCTTAAAAACATACACATACTATGTATTCCCATGGCATTCTGACTGTGTGTTCATCCATGATTCCTAAGGCACTAAATTTAATCAGAAAAAAAACCCCAAACACTGAGACTTGTTCATGTTGTGTTCCAAATAATTTCATTAATTTCCACATCTGAAACAACAACCACCTTCTTTTTCAGCTTGGTTTAATGCATCTTCCTCTGATTTCAGTGGTCATAAGAGCTTTAGGCAAATAATTAAGAATTCAGGATCTGTCTCAACAAAGGAAATCCATACTGATCTCACAGAAGCATTGCCATTTACCTATAGTGAAGGTAGCTTAGCCACAGAATCTTTAAGAAACCATTGAAGTTCCCCAGATATTTATTACTCTCCTGTAGTCCACCTATGCCTCATCAGGGGCTTACTATCTCAAATACTTCAGCTTTTATGTCATACAAAGGTTCAGGTCTGGTTTACCCAAGGAGCTATTCTTTTGTTCAATTCCAAATTTGACAATTTGTTTTCCATTAATATGTGATCTGTACAGCACATATTAACAGTAAAAAATAACTATCAGGTGCTGTGAGTTTAGCCAGCTACAAGGATGACAAAGAAAATTATTCCCTCTTGTCACTCCTGATCAAAATGACAAAACGTTCAACACTTTCTGATGCATTTCCCCATCTGTTTTAAGACAATTAATTTCAAGTGTTTCTGACGTTCCTTCTATTTCTTTTTGGACTTTTATTCTAGTAATAGTTTGTCCTAATATCCCAAATTTTTCTCCATGTTTCTTGCAATCTCAAGCAGAATTATTCTGACGTATTGTCCATTACAGTCAATCAGACATAAACTGTGTCTAGTGTTTGCTTGTAGCTTTGCTGTTAAATCCAGTGAATCCTGGACCTCTCGTTGTCATGAAAGCTGACAAATTATCTTCCATCATCTGGAAGACATGGAATGCACTAAAAATACTACTAATAGTATTAATACTAATGCTAATAATAACAACAATAATAATGACCACAACCAACTCTAATGGATCAAGATGTAATTCCTTTTTTTCCATTTTTTTTGTCTTTGAGCTCACCTCAGAAAGCCTTCAACATACCCTAGCTAACAGATTGAGTTGTCATTCCTGGGGTTGCTGCCCCCTCTCAAGGCACATCTGTAGCTGTTCTATGCACACCACTGATGCAGGTGCCCAGGTGGGCACTAAGGGGTGCATTCCAGCACCACAAGGAACCAGCAGCAGCAGTTGCCCACAACAGTCCTGCTCAACTTCATTTGAGCCTCATGATCAAACACATATTACAAAACTAGCTCTGTTGGAAGAGAGGTGGATTGCAATCTTTTTATTCTTTGAAGTGATTTCAAGGCCCCTTTGCAAGATGTTTAACTATTGATCCTCAACAAAACAAGGGAAGAGTAAATCTGAGGAGACCCCATAGCCGAGGAGGCCTCCAAGAAATTTTTCATTTCATTATTTTTCATTGTCAGGGATGTCAGCCCACATACTTTTATCATGACTTCTTTATGCTTTTCATGATAGAGTAGCTGATCGAGGGGAGGAAAAAAAAAGACAATTCTGGACCAGACTGTTATAAGGAAAACCTGGAAAACTGGTACTGTAAAGTACCCAAACAATAGAAGTTAGTTTAGTTAGTTAAGCTGCCGAAATAACAAACCTAGGGTTCCTACAGGGTTCCATTTTCATACAAACTCCAGTTGAAGCTCTTCTCACATTTGTGACGCCTGTAATCTTTCTCCCTGCTTCTTCGCCTGCTCCATTCACTCCCTGGAGTCTAATTAGGGTTGAGCTCAGACTAGCCTTTTCCATGTACTCATTGCCTTGCAAGGTGCAGGAAGCTGAATACCCCAACATCTCTGTGAAACCTGATCAATAGATTATTATGGAGGAAAGGCCAAACAGCCACACAAATTCTTACTCACCCAGAGCATGACCATACTACCTCCCTCTCTCTTGAAAAGCAAGCTGAAAAAGGGAGCTGCTCCTTTTATTTTGAGAATTATGAACGCCTGTGACTTAACTTGGAGTAGATGAGGCTGGCATTCAAATGCAGCATTTTGAAAAACTTAAGGAAAAATTAAAAGGCTCTCCTATTATCTCTGAGTAAGAAAAGAGGTTATTGGGCGATGCATGTCTGTTCAGCTGGGCAAGCGAAACAATTAACTTCTAGTCTTCGGCTATCTTTTTAATTGCTCGTTATACAACTCATCTGTGTATTCTTGCAATGGAAAAAACCCATCCAAAGTGTATCACAAGCAGATGCAGCAGTAACTCCTCATTGGGCTCAGAGACATGATCTCAGGAGCAGAGAGGGGAGGGAGAAGGGTTTATTGAATGACCAGGGAAGCCAATATGCTGAAATAGATCCTTTTATGTTTTCCATAGCTGTAGATGAGTTGTTTAGATTACAAAAACCCAGTGAGAGTAAACAGTGCAAGTGAGTCATTTGCATGCACTGCAGCAATTCAGAAATGGCTACTCCCTTCCCACACTGAGAAGCCCACTAGGACAACTGCCCTCTTGAGCAAAGGCACTCAAATTTCGTAGCTGCATACACGACCACCTGGCTCGCCCATCCTCCTGCAGCTACACGTCTCCTCCAGAGCAGACGTGAAAAGCAGCTGCTGGGCAACCTTGTCTCTGCCACTCCTCTGCTAGCTCCTTGCCCTAAGCACGAACGTATGTGTTACTGCGCCTGCCTTCCACCTCAGGAGCTATTTTATAAATTCTTCACTGTGCATTAGCCTATTGGTTTATTTATTGGAAGTCAAGAATACATTTATAACATCCCTCTGTATGAAGAATTCTTTTAAGAGAGCGTCCATACTAATTAAGTTAAATGCGATAATGACACCCTGTTGATGGAACTGAAGCTAATGATAATGATGCCATACATTTAGTTGCAAGCACCTACTCAGTTAAATGAACGTGTCTATTGTTTGAATATCACTATGTCCCAGAGCCTGGGAGAGCACGGGAGAGAAAAAGATTATGTTACAATGGAGTTGCTTTGCAGGACAATAAATAGGTTTGAAATTAACTACTCTGGCTTAGATGAACATGTGTCCAATCAATTACACTGTCCCAATATACAGAGATACTTACTAGTGGAAATATGGTGATTTCTAAAACTGGATTAATGAAAAATTGATGCCTTTTAATCAAATGAGTACACACTTGCTCTGTCCAGAATATTTTTATTTGAACTACCAAAGGTATTTGGAAAAAGGTATTTCTTCCAAGAATGTTTGAAAATCGATAATACTCTCCAGCCTTTGCTGATCAAATATCAGATCTCTTTTCAGACTGGAAACATGCATTTAAGATTGAGTGCAAAACAATCTGAGTGAAATCACAATTTTTCACTGATTTTACACCCCAAGACTTCCCTGCCTCTTTCTCCAAACATGGTCCCACCAGTATAGCAATATTTTGCTGTTGTATACCAAGATTCACTTTTCCAAAAACATCCTCACCTCTAGTTTAAAACAAGTGGAGGAGTTTGATTGGTTGAATGTTTCTTCCTTTCAAATTACAAGGTATCTATGTTTATGTTGACCTGAACAAATTATATGGTTAATCTTTTACACCTGCAACAGCCAGATGTGTCTCTCATAACATCTTTCTTCTTTGTTCTTGCTTCCATGATTAAACAAATATAGTTACAGTTGAGCATGGTGCTAACAATGCCAAGGTTGTGGGTTCGATTCCCATTCGGTCCCCATGCGTTGCCTGATCTAGTCCAGAGGTGGCGTCCCTGGTGACAGGGAGACTGGATTAAAATGATCTCTAAGGTCCCTTTCAGCCTAGGCCATTCTATGATTCTATGATCATCTTCAAAAGTCTGCTTTGCTGCTAGAGATTCAGAAGCTAGCCACTGGGGTAGCGACACCCCAGGCCACTTCACTTCCTACTTTCCAGAAAGTCCATTTCTGTGAGACGGAGACTGTGTCGTCCCCTGCAGGCTATTGCTTAGTAGCTGCCTCAAGATGACCTTTCTCAAAACATCACTGCCTGAGCAAATGCTGCACTTTCTCACCTACTTTTATGCTGGATGCAGCCCCAGGGTAGGCAGGGGCACTCCTCATCCTTTGGCTTGGGGCCAGCACTCTCTCTCAAGCTCAGCATTAGAAAATCCCACTGGGGAGAGCAGCTGAACCCAGTGGCCAGGCAGTTCAGGTCCTCCCTGTTCACTGTGGCTACACCAGCTGGCTCTAGACAAACCATGTAAACGAGTGATTTTGGCTAACTCCACTGGCGCAGCTGAGCACAGAGGATGGATCAACTACACGCACTGGCAGCCACAGGCATCGCCATGTTTTTCTTTCTGCTCACTTCCTACCCCTCTCCAGCTGGTTAAAAGAGTTTTTGAGGGTAGCCTGCTCTTCTGATTACACACTTGATTTTGCAAGACTGCCTGAATGATCTTGAAGGCAATTCACCTTACGGTTGCCCACATATATACGCAATTAAATTCTGGCCCTAAGAGAAATGATTCTTTATCATCCAGACCTGCAAATTTCCATGCACATCCTTAGTATGATATCCATGAACACTGTCATTAAAATCAAACACAACTATTCAGATGTGTTCATCCATATGTACTTGCAAGATTTTGGCCTGTTTCTAGTGCTATTTCATGTCTATTGAGCCCCTATGACTTGGCATATTTAGAAAACATCTGCTGTAGTTAACAGAGTCCATACTCCTATTTTTCCCCTCTACCTTTTTTATGTTCTCCCTCAAAGACATGACAGCATCAAGTGTAAATGGCAGCAATATGCTGTACATACACAGAACTTAATAGATTCCATCTCAGACTGATGTATATGTGAAACTGAACCAATACATCTTTAAATCCGTAAGATGTGCAGATGTCATTTACAGCCTTGTAAATTACAAACTTTTACTGTTTTATTTTTACAGTTGATGACTGTAAAATATAAAATCGTGCATTAACACTGTGTAATAGCACAAGCTTTAGAAACACGGTGCTACAGAAGAGACCATATATTGAAAGCCAGAATATTCAAGGTAGCCTTATAATGCAGCTTTAAGCTCTACAACTGACTATATAGTAAAAGTGTAAAGCCAGATATGAAACAATGTTTGCTAATAATAGGAAAGTGAAAACTGTATTGAATTCCTGGTACTTACAGAAACCAGAAAGAAAAATTGGACGCACAAAGGATATTTAATTAAGGAAAAAGATTGAGTCATGCTAGGGCATCTCGTCACCCTACATTAAAATGAATGCTACTGTGAATAATAAAGTATGTAAGGATGATATAAAAAATAACTTTAAGGCAGCATTGAGAGCTGACAGGAGAGCAGGGAAGTCTTGAGTTAAGGTTCCTGCTCCCCTCTTTAAATCACTGTCCTGTGGCTGAAACGCGTTGTGGACACCCTCAGTGACACTATTTCTCTCTAATGGCCAGGGCAAGAGCAGAGACCCAAATGACAAGAAAAGGCTTCCAAAACACGTAATTTTACAGAGATCAGATGAGTCTACACCTTGATAGAATTCTTTATCAGCTTTCTGGTGCCTGGTGTAGGATCCCACACCTTCTGTCTGACCACAGCCCAGTGGCCTTCTGAGCATCCCCCCACCCTGACATAGGTTGCATGCACCATCCAGGAGTAATTCAAGCATGTGATGGGAGACAACAGTGCTGATGATTTTTAAAGTGACCATCTTCATGGTGTTCCCCAGTGAGAAATACTTCATTGTGGAGCTTTGAAGCTTTTGTTACTACCACTGTCTTTTTTTGCCACAGGGCCCAGAGGAGGGAGGGAGGGAAGGAGATTCACAGGATGCACAAACACCACAAAGCAGCAACAAACACATGAAAATCCCCTGGATTTTAGCCAACTATTAGCATATGAGTCCAGCATCCTATTATGAAGATTTTTAATCTTAGGGGTTGATGCCTATCAAACTCATGACAAGACAAAGTCTCAAAGATAACACTATTCCTCAGACCATAGTGGAAAGAAAAGAGAGCCACAACTCGTGCCCCCTGAGGGGCAGGCTGAGATGAGGAGTCCACAGAGAGAACTGCTGCAGATGCCCTAACTCTGCAAACACAGCTTCATCCACAATTTGTGCCTTATTGGGCGCCAGAAAACCTGCTGTGTGGCCTCAATTTTGCTCCCACATGAGTACCTCTCCATCTGAACATCTCTCCTCACAGTCTTCTCCTGAGCAAACTCTCTGGTGTCCAAAAGGGGTGACCTCATACTGCTGCTTCAGGATAAAATTCAATTAAAAAGTCTGTCAGCCATGACAAACTTGTCCATAGGGAGCCAGGCTTCATTAGTTCCCATGCTCAAAGCCCTATTGCTCTGTATAGTGCCAAACCAGGAGTGCTTTTATAAAGCTTCTTTCAGTTTCTCCTCAGTACTATCGTTTACCCACTCTGCCATGCAAAGGGGATCTCTGCAACACTGCATTTTATACAATAGTTTATTTATAATAAAATACCAAGGGAAGACAACAGCAGTGGTTTATTATAGGCTATTTTTGGTGCATATCCCAATTCTTGCTCTACATTAAAAATGCTACAACCCAGGGTCAATTCCCCTCCTCTAGTTCCTCAAAAGAAGACCCTCCTAAAATGTAACAGTCTTTTCCCGGATCTACTGAAAAACAGTTTGCAAATTATGCTGAGACACAGGGGAGCCCCACAGCTTTGCAGCTTGTACACATTGCGGGACACAGTGCCATCTTATTTAGAGCGAATATGGGACTGAGAGCTCAACAAAATCTATTCAGAGGTGCCAGTCTTGACAAGCCCACCCCTTCTTATTTCTGCCTGGAATCATGTGCAAGATCAAAGTATAATTTTATTGCTGGGCCAGGGAGGAACTACAACTCTTACTAACCTTATCTTCATTGAAGAATTAGGAAAAAAAAAGCAAGAATAATAAGCAAGTGACGGCCTGTGCAATCATAAGTTTGATATTGGCTCACTTTCTAAATAATACCTATGGGAATCTCTTTTTTTAAATTTGTCTTCTGTTTTCAGAGTGTGGCTTGACCATATTTTCTCTGCAACAACATTCTTACATTATCACTTGTCTCTAACAATTGGAACAGTATGTGAAAAACTGGCTACTATGTGACCTGCTATAAAACCATTACATCACACGCATACGTGTGCCTTTCACATCAGCTCCTTCACCAGCCTCTGTCTCTCCAACACTAATACGTTCTGGAAGACTAGTCTTCAGACTTTTTTTTCTTTTTTTAAATATGCCATGCACGTGGCAGGTGGGAAAAAAAAAAAAAAGCAAAATTTGAGTGAGGCAACAGCATGAAGTGTTCTGAAGAGATAGGAGATCAAAAAAGGTTTTGTTCACACATCCCTTAAAGGTCTATTCATATATATATATAATGAGCTCATCATACCCTGGAATTACTTCGCATGGGAGATCAGCATGTGTGCATTTTTATCAGCTGGCTTCCAAAAGTGCTTGCCTTTAAGAGGGACATCCACCACAGCAGCAGAAGAACCGCGAGATTTTGAAAACAAACATGCTTGAGATAAAACGTAGATACATAAATGCACGTACACACACACACACACACATATATATACACACATACACATACTTATACATATGGACTCAGGGATCTGACCAGCCCTGGGGCCGCAGAGTGGTCATGGCAGAGATGTGCATCCTGATGCCTTGAGTCCTGGGCTACCGTTGCTCTGACCAGGTTGTTTTCCTTTTTCTCATGGAATCCCTCTCTAGTCAGGAGGACTCCCAGCAGGGCCAGGAAAGAGGAAATGGAGTCAGTGGAAATATAGCAATTACCCTATGCAAGGAAGTTTTTTCCTCCTCTTCTGTCAGCAGAGGTGTTTCATCTCAGTTCGAGAGGAGCCCGAAAGAGCTGCCACATATCATCCCTTCTAAGACATCCCCTAGATAAGAAAAACATGGGAATTATTTCAAATATCTACCTTCCTTTGAAACCCTCAGTCTTATTTTCTGGCCACTCCATCTCTCTTGGGGCTCCCCCCTTTAGGAAAAGCCATACCTCACCCCAGGCAGCCATAAATTCTTTTAAACTAATACATAGACTCCGAATGCTGGCTGTAAGGCAATTCTCCAAACACTGCAGATGAAAAACTGGATTACTGAAGTCAACAGAAAACCTTCGCTGAGCCAATGGCTTGCCATCCTGGAACCTCAGCACTGCTAATCCAAGTCCTCCTGCCTTGAGCCCAAGCATCTACATGTGTCTATTCACCACTGCAAACCACTGAATCTTTTCTCTTTGTTAATTTGAACCTTCAGCTAAAAGTGGTGAGAACTGGTGACACATGTATCAATTAAAAAAAATAAAAATAAAACCTTAAGGTAGAGAAAAGGCTTGAGAATCTGAGGTAAGCGTGTCCCAAAAGTTCAAAAGACAAAATAAAAGAAGAAATGCGTAACAATTTTTAAGCAAATCTCAGTGGGTTTAGGGAGGTCTGGCTCATGACTTTTTTAGTATCTCCATTTGACAGCATTGCTCAAAATGATAATGCTGATGTCAACATTTCACAAATATTCGTGAGAGTAATAAAAGCATGAAAAAATATATATGTTTTAGCTTCAAAAATACTGGAGCTTAAATAAGCATTGCAGGCATCAAAATTTACACTATGATGGGACTTCTTAAATTGTTCGGCATAAGGAAAGACCAGCACTAACATCACTTAGCGTTAATTCTTCCTCCATATAACACCCCCACAGCATTTAAATATCAAGAAAAAAAACTACTTGCAACTGAACAGCAAGACACGAACGGTCTTACCCTGGAAGCAACCCACACACTCACCCTTTTTTTTCCTACTTATCTGGGCTTTTTTATCTTAGCCTGGAACCTCAGATTTGAAGTGACTGCTTTAATCTCTTCTACCCACCACCTCTTCTACAGACCCAATCTGCTCTTAACTACTTTCTACCAGTTTGATACCTCTGGCTTTGGTGAGCCTGTATCAGAGTACCTGCGGGGGGAAATTTAATTTGGCTGTTAAGTCCTCCAGAGCCAACCTGCAGTCCTGTACCTGCGTTGGCTCTGCAGGACTGATGGGAATAAAAAGTAAAGAACTCATTTTTGTGACTGAAGTCAGCAGATATGACTCTGCACAGAGGCAGAAGATGTGTCGAGTAAGAGCATTTTTAAATGGTGACTTCTCAAAATCGGATTTTACTCTAAGTTATACAGTATGCCACTTTTGTGATCTCTCAGCCCTGAGACTGTTTCTATAATATTAATTGTATACTTTCCAAAGTGCTACCCTTAACATTTTTTCTCAGTGCTAGCAGAAATAGTAAAAAAAGGCCAGTACCTTCTAATAAATATAAATTTCCTCTTACTTCCAAGGTAATCTAATCCACACAGATGCATTTCAAGGTCTGTCAAAGTTATTCAGGCTCATTCCACAGCAGCTTGAACACCCTCTGCCCTGGAGTTTTACCAATATGAGCTATGGAAACAAATCCAAGAATAGGAGAATTTTGTTACGTGGTCCGCAAGACTGGTAATATGAGATATTGCTGGATAAAACTGTGATATTTATTAGGCAAATAAACCAAAAAATGAAAAACACAAAGAAGATGCCAAACACAAAAGTGACACCCCTGTCACTGCAAGAAACATTCAGAATTACTCAACACAAATAAAGCATAAGATTTAATAAACTGTTCTTTCAGATGTGGTTGTAACTAAGTTTTAGCAGCAATAGGTTTTATTGCTATTCGGGCTTAGAACCAAAAAGACTGGAAAAGCTCTATGGCCAACATTTTTCAGGGAGAGCTAAATAAAAGTTGGTAGCAGCGCTCGGTGACATTCAAATATCTGAGCTGTGAGTAGCACGATGCTAGCATGGGTTAGTCCTTGTGCCTGCCTGTATCAACAGCACGGGTGTCAGCAGATGTTACCCAAATGCTACCCCAAATATGCCATTAATTATGCAACCCAGGACAAGGGGCTTAGAAATTTGAACAAGCCAATCCCAACTCACAAACAGGTCCCCTCTGGTGTGTGAAGAATGGTGCTTAATCTCCTCCTAGCAGCTTTCCATCCCTCAGCTTGTAACATCTATCCTCAGGGGTCTGCATTGCTCAGTAATGTAATGCAAAGCCTCACATAAAATTTGAACATCACTGCCCCTAAAATACAAGCTTCTCCTGGGTTCGGTGCTGCCAGGCTTTCGGGAACAACACTCTAACCTAGAGGGTGATGGGATGAAGAGTGCTTCTCCTGCTGGAGGGCTCCTCATTGCCCTGTGGAACAGCAGATCTACCAAGAAAAATCTCTGTTTCCTCATGGAACCATCAAGCTACCAAGGAGGAAGAAAAATCTCAGAGAGGATCAGAAGTTAGGGACTTGCATGAGTATGTCACTGAGTGCATGTGTGGTCCCAAGGACCTGCCCTCCCAGCAGCTACCTCCCCATGAGACCACAAATAGGCAGGAAAAGGCTGCATTAATTCATATGCTTTCACCACCTTTATCTAATAGGACAATGAGGAGCAGCTGGCTCTTACTTCCTCCTATGGCAAATAATGTGATAACTAAACCTCATCTTGGACAGATTTCAAACCATGTGGGTGGGCTAGTCCTGCAAATGGAAAAACCCCAGCCTAAGCAGGAACCTCAAAAACTGAAAAAGAAAAAAAAAAGTAAGAAAAGTAAGTCTAGCAAACAGAAAAACAGAATTGAAAATCCCAGCCATCCTGCATGGCCTCAGACCGTAGACCTGTATTACAAATAAATTTTATTTTATTTTCCTGTAATAAAGCATTCCTCTTTACAACAGGAGCATCAAGCTGACATTTGAAATACATCATTTGACTGGAATTATACCAAGAGTGAATGCTGCAAAGTGACTGCATCACTGCACATGGCTGACAGTAATTATTAATAGGACTGCTCTTCCTTTGATAGGCATGCAGTACAGATGGCTGAATAACGGAAACATTTGTGAACAATTGTTTGCTAGTGGAAAGGAAAAAAACCCCACACCCTGCTGCCAAAATTTTAATGCTTAAACACAATGCAATTAACCAGTTCCAAAGCCAAGCTCTTGCAAAAGCATGATCATTTTCATGACGCCTGCTGAGCTCTGTGGGAACACATGTGCAAGTGGTGTTTACAGAGTTCAAGAGCTCATGGGGCAGAGGTGGTTAGGCTCACAAATCACCCTCCTAGCAGGTAAGCCACCCAAATTATCAGGGAATTATTTTCACATGGATTCAAACAAAGATGTCTGCTGCTGCAGCAATATTCAGAGAGTGGTGAAAAGAGCCCTCATCTAGCAGGCAATTGTGCAGCCATATAACCGCACTTTTTAACGCTGGAGTCCACAGTGTATCTGCTACTAAAAAGAGGAGGGAGAAGTCTCTTTAGCTCTTCCAGTAAATCTACTTCAGGGATATGTCTGTAATAGCAAAGCGATTCACAGACTGTATTAGATAGGATCTCTGACTCCAGGAACTGAATAAAAACGTCAGTATAAAACAAACAATAATGGCCACATTTCCATCCCAGAATCAGAAAACCAGATTTTGGCTTGCAGAGGGAGGCAAAGAAAATACCCTTTTTTAAAAAGTGTTTTCATTACAAGAAGATCTCAGGAGGGCAGGACAAAAAAACCTGCTTCACTGAAAGAAATACCAAAAAAAATAATACAATGACAACATAACAGCCCCAACTTCCAAACTGTTATGCTCAATCAAACTAGGACATCCATACGTAGCCCATGCTGGGCTCAAAGAGCAATACTTCACATGCAATCATTTCTCCTGCCAGTGCTCATATATCTCATTTAATCTCAGGCGTCTGTCACTGCTCCTTGCCTGAGCCATGCTACCGCTCAGCACATGCCTGGTTGTGCCCTCTGTCAGTTGGGATACCAGGCTGGGGATTTGCCTTCACAGACTGACCCTGGACCTGCCTCCACTCTATGATCTCACCTTGTTGTCTGGGCTCTCAGCTGGCCAGGGACTCTCTGTGCTCAGGTATCGTGGTACTGCACCTCTGGCTGGTGACCTACCATCTCACCTTGCTGTTCATCATGGGACAGCTCTGATCCTGCTGCTCCTGGACAGGCAGGGGCACTGGCTGCCTTCACCATCCTTCCTGCCACCTCTCAGTGCAAAGCACCTGCCTGGGATTTCCAACATCTCCAAGACTAATACTCGGATATCCCGTGCAAATGCTCACTGAGGGCCAAAAACTGCAAGCTAGGGAAAGTGTAATGAGTTTCACATGTCCCCAGAGCTCCTCGCTGCAAGTTTGCCACCATGGCAGAGCCATGCCTGCCTCCAGTCTGATCCACAGCAGCAAGATACCTTGAACTGTTTCACCAAACCCTGCCATTTTCCCTCTCTGCTTTCTTTTCTCCACTGTTTTGAATCTATAGGTGGTCAAAATTTTAAAAAACCTGTAAGACCAAACTAAATAAACTGATTTTAAAATAGATTAAGCTGAAAAGAATAGTCACTCATTCCCAACATTTCCACTGGCTGGCCTTTGCAGTATAAAGAAATGCCAATTTTAAAAGTAGAGTCAAATGGGTTTGTAAGTTAATTTTTAGAAAATGAATGCCACCAGTTTTTACTCAAAAAGTCTCCCAAGCATTTCTACTTAATGTTTTAAAGAGATGGAAATGAGTAAACACAGTTGTTTGTCTGTAGGAACAAATAATCAAAAAGCTTGAACTATAAACCGTCCAAAACTAGAACATATCCTTCAGTGGGGCTTGTAATTGATGCCAGCTATTCGGAGCAGCAGCAGCAAAGTCTCACGACTTCTCTCCCACATGAAGTTTTTGGCATTTCAGATCGGTATGAGCCTTATGATCATAAAGAGTGAAGGCACTGACTAATAGGGCAACAGCAATCCTAGGGTTTCACTATTATTCTACTTACATAAGAAAGATGATAAAGCCTGGCTTGTAATGGGAGACCCATCAGTTCAGTTGAGTGAAACCCATGCAGTGACCTGCCAGCTGAGACAATTAAGTGGGGAGTGATGCCAGGGCTAGGCTCCCTCTCAGTGACTTCAGGTGGGAAACTCCAGCTGTCCCCAACACATGCAAATGGTCAGGCTGAAGAAAAAATTCATCACAAACAACCAACCTCAGCCAACTCTTCAAGTCAAGTTTCAAGCTGGTGTCAATTAAGGCTAAAAAGTAAAAACTGAAAAATTTCTTTTCACTCTCTTGAGCTCTGACTTGGCAAGCTCCAACTATGGTTGCAGCAAGCAAGCACATAACAATCAGCATTGCTCAATTATCAGAGTAACAATATTAATGTTGAAATGCCAGGAAGACCTGCATCAACAACTTTCTCTACTACTGACACATGAGAGAGAAGTGAGATCTTTGTCCTCGTGGTTGGATGCTCCCACCTAACTTGCACCAACATGGTCACCTCAGGGCAAGATGAGCAAGGACAGATGATATCCTATCTGCATCCCAGCAGGGAGATGTGCTGGTAAGCCAATCCATCATCACCAGTCCCACCATCACCCCAGGAGAGGAAGCAGCTGATGCACACATTCAGCATCAACACATGCCATGGAGATAGCAACCAGCACAGACCCTACCGGAAGGAGTAGAAGTGGTGGCAGGGAAAGTTCGGGGAGTACATTGGGAAGTCAATACCTAAAACTGAAGCCATTGCAGTTCCCTTCACTGGATGGCACTGCTGTAAAAGCCTTGGTCATAGACTGAGTGTATTCAGGAGTCAGCAAAAGTGTGAAGTGCCAAAATTCCCAGGCATTCAGGCCAGCCCTGCACAGACCTACAGGAGAAAAAGAGAAAAAGCTATTGCAACTCTGTGTTGTAGCTAAAGACTGCTGTAAATGTAGAAATGTATAGATAAGGACATTGTCAAAGCCTGCTGCAGGATCCTCAAATGTTGCCATGCCAAATGACAAATCTTTCATTACAGAAAAATTTCCAGCTGCCTCACTTGAAAATGAATTGTTTCCTGTCACTAAAGCAAAGCTGTCGCATGCCAAAGGAACAAAAAAAAAGGCCAGATAAAATCTGCTGCCTCTCATTAGATCAAAGGTTGGCAGCAGAGATAAACTACCACACAAAACTACATTTATTCAGAAGAGCAATTGACTACAGAGTCATTTGTCACTTTTAATAATGCTACAGTTGGAAAATGATGATAATGGAAATCAAGTTACTCTAATGGTAATAAAATATTTGTAAACTAAACTTGTTCATTTTGACTATAAAAGAGACATTGAAATAATTTAACTGCAGATAATAAAATTGAAATAGGTCTGTAATTACATAGATTTTCAGTGTCTTCTCCTTTATGGAAAGAGCTAACTGTTGACGACTTCCACATTTCTAGCACCTTATTCTGCAAAACAAAAGATTAGAAATATGTACCAGATGTACAGAAAAGGGGCCTGCAGCAACATTTCAGAAGCAATGCATACATTTCTTCCCATTTCTCCTCCTTATTAGTAGCATGCCAAGTGTCATACCTCATTAACCAACTGAGCCTGTATGCTGCTGAAATTTCACTGAGCCAGGAGAATGGACAGAGCACTACTAATGAGGTCACTGGATCTCAAAATCCTCCTCATCACCATCAAGAAAAACAATGGAGGATTTTCAGTGAGTTTGATAAACTAGCATGCTGGCAAAATTCATATTAACATGGTCTGATACGGTTTTATTATCCCAGATGACCTGCCTTCACTGGTTTGATGAAATCATGATAAGGATTGCAGGAAATTCGGTATTTTTCTCTAACCTCTCAGCTTTCTTTGAATTCTGATTTGACCTATTTTCTAATTATTTTCCTAGAACATTTCACATTAAACAAGTTCCATGGCTGTCAGCTGAACAGCATGCCATTCCCAAAGGAAAGACTGCAGGAAGCTTAAGAGTAGCCAGACTCATCCTCTTGCTGCTGTTTCAGATTTTATTTTAATTAGAGCCACGTGCCTTTTTCCACTACATCTAGATTCTAGAAGAGTCGTATCTCTAAGAGCCAAATCTCTCTGATCTCAGAGCAAGCCAGTCCATCTCACAATTTTGTGCATGCCTTTCACCTGAGTTGGATCTAAACTGTGCCAAAATCAATGAGTCTGGTACTTCACCTCAGGAGCATTGCTTCCTTAGACCCATCGTGTATGACAAACAAGGATGAATTTTAAAACTAGATAACCTGACCTACTGCACAGGAAATTTCTCCATTTCTCAAACTACTTCATCTGCAGGAACTTGCTTGTCTGGTGTCAGAAACTTACAAAGAAAACCTAGACCTTAGGGAAAATGGCAAGAAACCAAAAACTGAAGCCAAGACATAAAGGTATGCCAAAACTCTTGCCAGAAAGGTTTTTATAGTTGCATTTTAAAAGATGCCTTGCAGTTGTAGATTTTTGTTTTGCTTCGTTGGTTTTGTTGTTTTTTTAATTAAAAAAAAGTTGTGATTAGCACTAAATTGTCAAATCTCTTGCCATTGAGAAGGAAATCCAGAAAAGCAGCTGCTGAGGACCTCAGGGGAATCCACAGTGTCTGCAAGTCCACCATTTTCTTTGAAGGAAATCTTTAAACAAACTCTCAGTAATTGTGCTGAATGATTAACATTGAAGTAGCCGACAAGGGTGCTTAGCAGAAAAGAATGATTGCCCTCAAGTTCCAGTCCTGCAACAAAATGAGACCTCAGGAAGCAAATATTTTATTTCCCACAGTTTTATTCAGGGAATTCCTTTTTTTTTTTTGCTTCAAGCCTATGTCTATAAACATTTCTGATAATTTTGTATGTATAAAACTTATTGCAGAGATAAAGAGTGAGCTGCGTACTTCGAACACAAGTGAGCTCAGGTTCCCTACGATAGGACAGGTTTCTTGTGTGGACCTGAACATGGCACACAGGGTGTTCCTGTGCTGCACTTAGAAGCATCATTTCAGTACCTGCAGACAAACTTGAATCAGCTTTAATCCAGTGAAGCTATGTGGAAGTAGGTATCAACAAAGCCACAGTCTCAGCTGGACCAGGCACACTGGAGCTCAATCATGTCATTGTTCTTCCTCAGGTTCCCACTAAGCATCCAGAGCCAAGGACACGCACAAGGCGGGAGCCTGCCTGAAAACAAAGAGGTTTGTGGTTTTCAGTTGAAACCAAATGTCGCCACACAAAATACATTTCCTCTCAAAGCTGAACTCTCTGGTAAAAGCCTCTTGAATAGCAATATGGCCCATACCTCTGTCCAGTGTCAAGCTGTCTTCTCTGCATCACTATACCTAAACATGCCTCTTGTGAAGAGAAACTATACCAACAGAGTCCTCCCACTGTTTGGGGATGCACCATGCCATACATGCAGGAACTGACTTGTGCAAGCCCAGCAGAGCTCATTAGTAAATGCCTAATACCATTCTTAAAAGAACCAGCTCCAGCCCTGGAAATAGACTGCCCGCTCTCTGAAGGCATGGAAGAGATTTCAGGAAGCTTTGCCTGACTGGAGCTGCTCCAGGAAAAGCCAGTCCAAGTGTCTGTTAAGTGCTGAACTGGAACAAGAACTGATGGGGAGCAAAGTGCAGTGGCATTCCTCTAGATTTCCTTGGAGTCAGCTCATGCCGCACCAGGCTTATTACCTCTGGCTCCAGACTGGTGCTTCCAGACCCTCTTGGGTGGCTCTGTGCAGTGATACACAGGACTCTGTGGAATCTTCTTTGCTGTGGCACAGTATGACACAAACAGAGCCAGCTGGGGTGCAGCCATGGCCAGCTTAGATGTCTTTTATTCTAAGGGTAGACTAGCCAACTGAAGAAGCACTCGGATGCTACGCTGGCACACAGCCCTTGGAAACACAGCTCTCTGCAGGTGCATACATCCCACTAGCATCTGCCAGCTGCAGGAGGCAGGACACAGTAACCAAGCATGTTAACAGATTCAATTAAATGTTACTTTTCCAATTATAACTAGCTGGGTTTATACCTTCTTAAAATATCATCACGCAATATCTAAAAGACATACAACTGTATTTAACTTCGATTGGTTTGGGGGTTACTTTTTTCCTCTGCAACTGAGAAAATCATAGTAATCTCTGCAGTGAAAACGGTGATATGCCAGCTCAACCAACTCAAAAAACTAAATACCTTGATCAATTTTACTTAAAAAAAAAAAAAAACGAAAAATAAAAATCACTTGCTCTTGAATAAAATCTAAGTGAATTTTCAAGATATGCACAGATGCACAATTCCCTCAATCAATCATAACCAAATCAAACATACAATTAGCCGCTCAAAAGCACCAATGAGATTTCACACCCTGTTTAACTTCCTTGTGCAAAACCTGGTATTTATTCATGTTCTTGAAGCTTCTAAGTGATGCAGTAACACTAATTTATCCCAGGTCAAATCAGAGAAAATTTGGTCAATAATACACTAAACATTAATTTCAATCTCTGACAAAACAATGCATGAATCCAGGATCCTGAGACTCACAAAATGAACCAGGTGCCAATGCAATTAATCAGCTTTGACCACTCGTTGTAGCTTGAGGAACATGCTCAGTTTTAGTCCAAGAGTCATGACTTTAACATGAGTTAAAAAATGGGGAAAAAAAATGCTGCAACGGGTAGAAGGAGAAGACACAATATGTTATTACACAAAACAATACATCCTGATTTTGCTGTGGGACTGACTGAAGCAGTGAAGCTCAGATGGGTAACTGTGGGCTACAGCCCAGTGTTTCTCAGCCTGCTGGCCTTCACAACACCACGCTGCTGCCAGGGCCACCCTAGGCCAATAGAATAGGACTGATTAATTTTGGAGACTTTGGCTCTGTCTCAAAGTTTCTCAGCACTGATACTGGAGGCCCAACGAATCAGAGCATGCCAGAGAAGTGTCTGGCATGCACCAAGAAATAAAATATATGCAGTTCAAAACTATATTATGGGCTGAGAGATTAATTTTGAAGAATGTATTTTTAAAAAAGATATTTATGTTCCTATTTATATATGTATATATCAGACACAGAACACTGCAATAAACACACCTCAGTATCTTAGGATACTATAAGTATCTTAAGCTGAAGTATTGCTATGGTGTCTGGTTTGTTTGGGGTTGCATTTTATCATCTGGGGTTGGACTCCAGAGGTCCCTTCCAACCCCAAACATTCTGTGATTCCTCTTCCAAAGGGCCAGGGGACTTACGGTCAGTGTTTATCAGTATGCCTCTTTCCAGTCCTTAAAACAATGTACATATAAAAGAGGAGACTGAATGAAGTGCTTCACAGAGCCTTGTTTCCAGCTATAATCTAAATGAGTTTTGCACATGAGTGGAATCATTTACTGCTTATTTAACTTCATAAGTGCTTTGAAAGACCTCTTGTAACACTGGCTTTGTTTTTCTCTGCTTGGCTGCTGCTTTGACTGCCTCCAGCAGTTTCCTTCCGTGCAGTCACAAAACAAGATGTGGTCTTCTGGGTTTTATGGCCACTGAGTCAGGTTTGTCAATACAGGACTGCAGGGCAGACTTCTTACTCTGCAAAACCTCTCCTCCAGCCCGGCACTGTCAACACCAAGTGGGGCTCGCTCAAAGCATCTCACATAGCACTTGGAGAGCCCAATGCTGCCCTAAGGTGCAGAAGTGCTTTCATTGTGGTCCTAAAAGTCAGCTTCAACCACCAAAGAGCATCACCTCCTGAGCCATGTGCTAAACACAAACGTGGACTCACAGATTTTTGCTTTTTTCCTTCTCTAAAGGCTGGACACTGAGACTTATCACTCCCTTCCACCTGCAGTGCCCAAGGGCTGCACAATTTTAGTTTACACTCCTCGTAACCATGGTGAAATGCATGGTCTCATTTCTTATGAATAAAGCCCTTCCCAAACATCTTCTAATGTGACTTCCCATCAGCAAAAACTTATTCTTTCACATCCTCTCCCTCCCTGCTCTCAACTACTGATGCATCAGAGCCACAAGGAAAAAAAAAATCCAGTATTGCTCACGGGGTCATGAGCTGTAAAACTGCAGTCAGTGCAAGGAGGTCAGTCTGTACAAAGCACTCACATATTCTTGGATGAAATAGCCTTTTTTTGTCCTAGCATGTTCATTCTCAGGAGTCCAGATTTTTCCGAGCGTCTTTGTGTTCATTACAACTCTCAAATTTAGGGTTTGCTCTTGACTTACAATTTCTATTCACAGGTCAAATATTCAGCTCTAACAGCTACAGCACCAATCTCTTGGACATTTTGTGCTTTCCTTTTAATTCTCCCTCATTTACCCAATTAGCATTCTGTTAATTAAACACCAAAAGTGCCTTTACTTTCTTCAGAAAAACACAAAAAACCTTGATTTATACATGTACCTCTGCAGGCTGTTTCAATGAGATTAGAGTTTGCACACGGTTTTGTGTTCTTGGTTTGCAGACATAATTCTGAGGAAATGTTGCAGTATAACATCAGACTTACTGCCTGCCATTTATACTGGAGTTTTCCCTATCATAATTTGACTGCTGAGATAATTAGTAGTCTTTAGTAACCATGATTCCCTGGCTGTGAACTTCAAAGACAGCAGTAGTTTTATATTCTTTCTGTGACTTGAAGTAACAGACAGTTATTATGACATTACATGATTTGGAAGTGAGGGGCTGTCCAGGAATGATTAACTGAAGCTGGCTAGAGGGGCTCCACCAAATCTACCTTGAGTCAAGCTTTGTATGGGAAAGGCTTATATGATTTTTCTTATTTCCTCCACATTTCCATCTGCACTATGTCGAATTCAAATTATTGTATTATCCAGCTTATGTTACAATACATTACTGTGCACCTGTCCCAGAATGACCCAGTGCTCAGCAACTTCCAGCTGAGGACTGTCCCTTTGACAGGCTTACACAGCTCCATCTGCACCTCCTGCTCAGCCTGAGGCAACACCAGGATTTGTGCCTATGTGCAAGCACAAAAATGTGTTATTTCAAGTCCCTTCACAGGTCTTCTGTCAGAAGACCCAAGAAATAACCTCGATCTATTTACATTCTGTTTTCTTGCCTCTTTCTGGGTGTGGCACATACTTAAAGAATACAAACCAGACATGAAACACAGCACCTTTCTATGGCTTCAGAGGTGTGAGTATGAGTTTCTGCTCTGCTCTTGTGCCAAAATTTGCTGCTGCTCCATGCAGGTACACATGGCTTTCTCCTCTGCTGAGGTGAGCTGTCAAACAAAAAAGACACTTGCATTGCCCAGGTCATTGTACTGTGATGGAAGAGGCTGTGCAGACACCAGCATGTCCTGTGGCCCCAGCTGTGGATGTACTAGGCTACCATTGGAGGACCAGAGCCTGTAGTCTCCTACAGTCCTCAGAAACTACCTACTGGTTTGCAGTTTCAGTGCTTACTGTGCCACCAGCTACAAAAGCTTCGTGTATCTTGTGACCACTGCTTCATTGTACCAATGAGATGTTGAAGGGTCTTCTGTGGGTAAGCACCGTATGGCACACTGTGTGTGTGCAAATAAATATTGAGAAATCCAGAAAGGAAGAAAACATTATATGGCTTTCCCCAAAAGCAAAGATATCATTTCACCTTTTCTGTCTAGACACCTGATGTGAACTTCAGAATCCAGGTCACAAAAAGCAAAAGCTATTCTTAATGTACAGATTAGCTTTCTTGTGATTACAAAATTAAAAATCAGAATTAAAGTCCATATTTTCTCCTGCATCCCACTGCTGCGCCTTGGCTGCAAGTCATACCATCTCCACATTCTCACTGTCTCAAAATCTTCACTTGTTTTTTGGTGATACTCTTCTTCACAACATCCCTGCCAAGAGCATAAACACTAATACACCCAATCTGCAGGTGGAGAGATTGAACAAGTTGCTACAAGTTGCATACACAGCATTCATAGTAAATTTATAGTAAAATTCATAGTAAATTCATAATAAAATTTAGGTACCCAGATCACAGACTATAGCCCAACCCATTGCATTCACCTCCCTCTCAGCTGTAGCTGAGTTCTCATGATCTCTGTGAGCACTGCTGTGCCTGCCAGTGTCTGTGGGCACAGACACTCTTCCATAAGCTTCCCTGAACCTCTGCAGAATTCCCAGGGAAAACGCTGATTTATGGAAATGGATGTACACACCTCTGAGGTATCTGAACTGAGTTAATATTACTGTTCTTTCTTGCCCATTACTGGACTTGAACACAAGCCATTTAATTCTTCACCAAGAACAGATAATGCCAAGATATTACAAGAGAGAGATTTCATGGTAACTTTTCTACCAAGGCTGTACACAACATTATACTAGCTTGACTAATCCACTTCCAGGTCGTTGCCCTAGTCAGACCCAGGATACAGAGAAACCTTCAAGAACCATCTGGCCTGAAGTCTGGAGAAGGCATACTGCTGCCGTGGCACTGCCACTCCATCCTTCGTCTCCCTGTGAAGAAGCGCAACAGCATTGCTTTGCCGAGCTGTGAGCAACGCAGTCTGTGCTTCCTCCGTTCTAAATTAATGAGTATTTCTGGTATAGTAAAAAGCTCCCCTTTCTTCTCCCCTCCCCACCAAGAAAAAAAAGACACAAGAGTACATGGCTAAGGAGGTACATGGTTAATAAATAGGCATATAGTTATTTAGCAGTGCATATCGTATAGAAGACTCTATACACACATCTGATTAAATTATTATAGACCAGAAAAATCTGCTTCTTGCAAGAAGCTCTCAATGTAGGTAAAGGAGTCTTAACATAAAACCATCTCTATATAAACGCATTTGTCTACTCTCACTCCCATTTTTTCAGCAGACAAAGACCACTGCATTTGTAGAGCTGTCCCATATCTATTCTTCTGCTCTATGTATATTTGCACCTCAAACATGAGAATTTATCTGAAGTTTACTGTTAGTCACCAGATTATAAAGTTTTTCATCCAACTAAAGAAAAATAGCACCACATAAATCAGGTGACCAGCAGAAAAAAACCACATCAGATACAGTGTTTGATTTATTGCAAATCCAACAGCTGTGGTTTTTTGCACAAATGATTCCCAGAACAATTACAAATAATGAATGAAGGCATGAGTACCACAATTTGTAAAGCATTTTGAAGTGGAGGGAAAAAAAAACCAGGAGTCTATATTAATTAAAAATAGGGCAACCAGCCCTAGATTTAATACGTAAACATCTATGTTGTCACCAAAGCAGCAGAATTCACTTTCTTACACCTTTCTTAAGGCTCAGCACTCAAGTTTTGCTTACCATTTAACATATTCCATATAGGTTTCTTCATCTGGAAAACCATCGCTACTTATGTAGGCAGTACAGCTTAGATAATCCAAAAGTTGCTTTTCCCCAAGACATTAAAAAAAAAAAAAAAAGCAACATCATTACTTCATCTATTTACTGTGAAACCCAAAGGAAATATTTCAAATGTATCATTTATTGAAGCAAAAATGAAAAAAAAACCAGCACATTATGCTTTTGGAAATAAATTTTCTGCTCTTTTCTCAGATGGATTCATCAAAGACATATCAAGGGGCTTTGGGAGGAGTTATAAGACTTTTTGGTTTTTATACTATTAAAAGTCAATTTTCTCTGTGTTTGCAATTGATTTAACATAGCCTTTAGGATTTTTGATGCACAATTTTAACTCTCTGGAGAAAGCATAGTCATTTAAAAAATCTAAATAGGAATAATGTTTCCTTAGTCTTAGCTGATTTTTTTTTCTGTTTTCAGAGGAATTCAAATAAAACATGCAAAAATATTTTCTCAGTCTTTACGGCACTCAACGTTACCTGTAATTCACGACAAAGATAGCTCAACTGACTCCAAACAGCAGTCTAGCATTCGTGGTCAGCATCAGATATTTTGGTTGAAAACTACATAGCATGTCTCAGGAAGAAAAAAAAAGTTTCCTCCTGATCTCCAAATCAGAGGTTGGCTGAGAGCTCAGATCTTCCTGCTTCATTGTCTGCACCCAAGTCCTTCCAAAATCCTGCTAAAGTTTCGTAACTTTACAGTTACTTTGCCTGGCAGTAAGGCCCACTCCACTCGCCAATGCCAGTACTTACTGAGTTAAAAAGGACAGGTATTGAACTGAACCAACCTCCCCATATCTCTGGCTGTCCCCTTGTTTTTGAGTGAACAAAAAGGGGGTCTCTGAATAGGAGCTGAAGATTTCACTCCAAAAGTTATTGAAGATGTGATATAGAGAAACTATCCGTTATCATTTCAAGTAAAAGTACTCTGAAAAAAAATGGTAAAATCATTAAGACTTTTGTGCATGTGTCTCTTTTTTCCCTAGCAGAAGAATCCAGATACTTCAAGCTCTTTAAGAAAAGAGACAGTAAAAGGTGAACGACAAAAGCTTGAATAAAGGGTCAGTGGCAGGTCCCTGGGAATGATTACCGCTTTGAAATCCAGGCAGCAGGGGATGCAAGGTGTCAAAGGCTGTGCAATCACCTCTGCTCAGCATCTAATCACCAATGGGTCTGATCAGTGGAGAACATGAGGTGAAGAACCAAGAGAGGTCACTAAGCAGGAAACACAGTGAGTGAATCAAGCTGCTTTACACAGAAGGCAAAAAAAAAAAAATCCCCCAGAAACATAGCCCACAGAAGTTCCTGGTAAAGGAGATGGGAAAAATAAAGAATTAGTAAAACACTTAGGAGGGATGGTAAAGAAATAAAAATGTCAAAGAAGATCTAAATACTTTTTCCAGGTCTGTGGGATCTCGTTACAGAATGGCTTCTCACAGAAGCTGTTTCCCCTGATGCCACAGGGTCACAGGGCGTAGATAGGAAGGGATAGATCATGGGTCATCAACTGACCTTGAAAAAGAAAAAGGCGGCACAGAAAATGTGAATTACAAAATATGTAAGTGTCTTTTCAAAGAAGTGAAGAGGACACGTGGGAGACAATGAAATCACAGAGGGGGTGATCACTCAGGGGAAGCATAGTGTTGTCCAGACGCGGAGCCCTGCCTCTCTGGGAATGATGTTGAGAGTTAAAGTACTTCACTGGCCAAGGTGTAAAAAGCCCTTGCCACCTCTTTGGTATCTGCCCAAGACACATCCAGGAGAAGGAAAATGTGCCTGTGCTTCAGCAAACTCCAACCCACTTTACACCTTAGCTCCATATTTTCACTGGTTTAAAGGACCACATTGCTCTGTTCACCAGTGATGTGGATGCATGCTTTCCATCCTATCTACATCATTACTTGCAATTTGCCATCCAAGAAACATCTGTACCTGGCAGATGTGGAGATGCACACCATTAGGTCCACCAGAGCACTGTGTTTCCCCATATTTCCAGGAAGGGATGGTAGATGCACTGGTATAATGCCACCACACGGTGAAGGCTGGGAGAAGAGGATGGAGGCTCTCCTAGGACGTGGTCACATCCCTACCATATGGTTCAGAATGTCCCCACCCTGGGATGGACATAGGTTATGGGGAAGAGAGGCTACTTGTCCTTTCTGTGCACCAGGCTGGGCTACAGCCCATCACACTTCGCTTCCCTTCATGAGAAATAGGCAAATGGCACTGATTTGAAATATGCATAAAAAGAACTATTTTTCCAGTAAATTGGCATACCTGTGGTCAGAGTGGATTTGGGAAAACAGTATATGCACATGTGCATGAGCACAGACAATCCAGTCTTGTAGGAACTGAGAATTACATTTTCAGAATTAAAATGGAAAAATACGACTCCATTTAATGATAGTCACAGGTTTTGCTCTACATTCCTAGATAAACTTGCGTACCCACAAGACATATTCACTTACATTGTTAAAGGCTGAATTTATCATGATCTGTGGTAAGTTCAGAAACAAATATCCATGCAGAAAGATGGATACTTATCCCTGGGTTGCTCTTACCTTACCAAGTTTCAGTAAAAGCACTGATGTACAAAGGTGCCTAGTGGCTAACTGAATGCTTATCAACACAGTATTTAGGTGGTACTGTTGTTTTTTCCCATTTACAAGTTGCACTTTTGTTTCACAATGTTTTCACTGCTTGTATGACTGCTAAAACTATACATTCAGGATAATGAGGTTTCTAGTGGTTTTGAAATGTTATTTAAATGCTGATTTCAGAAGTACTGTTCGTAACCTCTGTTAGGTCTGCAGAGAAAGCACAATTTCCAAGAGATTTAGATCAGTGTAAATCTATGGAGCTTTGTTGAAGCATTGCACTCAGAGCAAAAATTTTCCATTCAGGTGATTTGATACCCACAAACCACTGACCTAGCTAAAAAGTAACCTGCGGCACAATAAACTGACAGGCACATAAAAGTATCTTGGTTAAATGTGAGCCCTAAGTCCTTGTAAGGTTGTTGGGTTTTTTCCCCTCTCATTTCCCATTATGGCCTTTTAAGTTTGGAAATTTCTAAAGATTTTTCATACCATGTCTGATTTTAACCCAACTCAGAAGTACTTCTGCAAATGGAGTTTGCTGTTCATTGAGCCTGCTCCTCCACTCCAGCAGGAGGGAAATGAATGAATCTTCTGGTTTTCTAAAAAGCCAAGGTCTGTAACCAGGTACGTGGCTGGGCTGCTGGATGGCATCATATAAGTCATCCAATCTTTCTCTGCTTCAGATTCCCATCTGCTTAGAAATAACTGACCAAAACACTTTGAAAGGCAAAATCCTTGAAATAGCTGGGTCTTATAAAAATAAGAAACATAGCCCTGTGCATATGTAGTGGGGCCACAGCATGGAGTAGTGTAGCAAGTCCTACCCTGACTCTGACACTGCCTTCCTCTGCAGCTCAATTCACTTCTCTCAGCCTTCATTTGCTGAGTCTGGTATGGTATTCATCGTGTGTTGCTATTTAGCCCTGAGGCATCTCCTACCAGAACACTGTTCTAAATCTTGCCATCTACCACGTCAGAAAGATTCTAAAACACAGAAGGGTTGAGGTCTGGAGGTCATCTCATCCAACCCTCCACTCAAGCAGGGCTACCCAGAACCAGTCACCCAGAACCACTTTCAGATGGGTTCTGCACATCTCCAGGGATAGAGACTCCAGCACCTATTTGAGCAGCCTGTGTCAGTCTTCAGTCACCCTGACAGGAAAAAAAAAGTGTTTCCTGATGCTCAGAGGGAACCTCCTGTGCTTCACTTCATGCCCATCTCCTCTGATTCTGTCATTGTTACCACTGAAAATATTCTGGCTCTGCTCTCTTTCCACCCTCACTTCAGGTATTTGAACACATTGATGAGTTCCCCAAGCCTTCTCTTCTCCAGACTGAGCAGTCCCTGCTCTCTCAGCCTTACTTTATAGGAGAGGTACTCCAGGACCTTGAAAATGTTTATAGCTTTTTTTCTGTACTTTCTCCAGCAGCTCCATCTCTTTTATACTAGGGAGCCCAAATCTGGATGAATATCTATGAATAGCCAAGAAAAAAAAAAAGCCACAATAATTACAAAAGACAAAATAACTTCACTTAGGTTTAGGGACTTCAGGAATCTACTGGTTCGTTTACCAAGCAGAAAGTTAAGGGTGAAGCGTAATATGGACCAAGACAGGAAACACAACACTATCAAAGCACTTGTCAATTCAACAGACAAAAGTGTAATACCATCGAACGATCCAATTTGAAAGGGGAGAGAAGAGAAATGAAGTGCAGTACAATTATTTGTTTAACAATGGCAGCAATTAGCTGCTGGAAAATTTACCAAGTGTTCCGGTTGATTCTCTGTAGCTAGTGATTAAATCAAGGTCAGATTTTTTTGTCTTCCTCAAAGTCTTGTTTCAGTTCATATAAAAAGTCCTAGGGCCTGTGTCATGCAGTAAGTCAGATAAAATGATCACAACAGTCCCTTCCGGCTCTATCACCTATTCTTTTATAGGAGGTGACATTTGCTGTTCTGATGATTGGGCAATTAACATCACAAAATACCAGAAAATTCCTAAAAATCAGCAGTGCTGAATTGCCTCAGGTCAGTCTTTGCCTCAGCCTTGCAACAAAACTCTGAACACCAAATCACCACCGTACCTGCCTCTAAAGCAAGACAGAAACAGGAAAAAAAAAATTTAGTAACTTAAATGACAGTGTGGTGTATCAAGTCTGTCTCGTTTGTTAATCAGCAGCAGTACCTGTATGCCAAACATAGGCTGATAAAATCTCTGTGTGGCTGACCATGATCAAGCGTGGCAGCTCGATTTGATTATAAGAAACTGAAGCATCTCTAAAGGAAAAGTGTTACAAGGTTCTTTATCACGACTGCTTAGAGTGAAGAGGTTTGCATTTACCCTGGAGAGGATTCTTTAAAACAAAAATCTTTGAATCTAGCTAGGAGTTGGAATAAATTGACTAGTGGAGGTCAAGTTGCTGCAGCAATGATGTGTTTGGCTTCTAGAGACAGTCTACCAGATGTACCAAGCGAGAGCAACTTCTCTGAAATAACCTTGATAATAGGTTTCTGAGGGAGACATCCCCTTGAAAGCAAAGTGTTCTGATGCCATTTACCAAGGTATGCTATGAAACAGGACAGGAAGGCATTAAGAAAAAAAATACAACATATGTAAATCATCTGCAATTCAATCATTTTTCTGTATAGCTAGGAAATGAAAAATTTTGTGTAATGCTAAGCACAAGGCTGCGACTCTTTGTAGACAGTCCTTGAACTGAAACAATAAAGCAGGCAGCATGCTGTTTGTCATTCTACTGCAGCTCTCCTGAGAGCCAAAATAAGCTTTAGGAAAGTTCATGTCTAATTTTCAGCCTAAGCTGTTATCAAGAGATAAAGGAGCTTGAAAAATTTTCCTACTGATGCATCATCCTTAGTACCTTGATGTTATTTACCAGAGACTGAATGTCCAGTCCAGATCCAGAACCATAGCACCATGGGAAGGTTTGGATGGCACATGACTGTGGACAGTATTAACATGCCACCTCCTAAGCCAATGCCAAAATAAACACTTTCAGAGAGGACATGGAACACAATGATCCCAAAGCTATGGGCACTTCTATCTATAAAGCCTGTATTTTCCCCCTATAGTATGATAGAAGGAAGTGGGAGACAAACATCCGCTCCTGTTTGCAATCACTCTCTGTTTACACTTGCAGCTGATACAAATATGCTCCTTGCTCCTTCTCAGGAATCACAACCTCTGGAGGTCTCACAAACCAGTCAGGGTACCATGTAAACCCATAAACAAATAACTTTTTAATTTGGTGCCTATCACCACTCACTGGCTGTGACAGCACTGATATAAACAACCACTGCCAAGGACAGCTCTCACCTCACTTAGAAATAGATTCTCTATTCTTCCTGGACCCCAGTTTAGAAACCACCTCTTTACATTGCTTTCATGGACACACCCAAAGGCACAAGGCAGCAGCAAGCTCACTACTTCCCCAAGCCAGTTTCCAGAGTCCATTCTTTATTTCTTCAGTAAAAACCCAGGTCTAGACCAGAGTTTTTGGAAGAGTACATAGTCCTTAATAACATCAAGAAGCATAGTTCTTTAGCAGGACAAGCTCCATCCCTATCAAAGTTTAAGGCTGGGTTAGCTATTAAAATTTGACACTCTCTGTGATTCCCCCACCACTCTTCCAGGGCAGAATAACAGGAGAACCAAGGCGAGAGACTCTGAGGCTGAAAAAATACTTGAACCAGTTTAAAGAAAGACAAAAAATAAAAATATTAACAAAAGCAATGAAGGTGTCAAAATCTATACATACATACAGAAGTATGCACATACACTCAAATATATGAAAGAATATATTAATACAGGACTCACACCTTCCAGGTGACAACAAAGTCCCAAGGAGAAAAAAAAAAAATTCCCAGAGTGAATTCAGAAGCAGACTTAGGAGCACCTGAGCACAGAGTCCCAATGGAAGACAAACAAAACCCCCAAAAACCAAAAAAGGAGGTGCCACTCTCACACCTGGTAGATGGCAGTAGAGGAAGACAACCTGTTCCCTCAAAAGGTGCTCCTCTGCAGCATGAGAACAGGAGGCGGAAACACCAGCAGCACAGAGGAAGATGACAAAGAGCCAATAGCCACCACCCCAACAAATCAAGTACAAAATGCCCCAGGGCTCTTCTCAGGGGCCCTTTTGTACTGAGCACATGGGAAGGAACACTGGGATCGGTCCATTTGGATCACCTGACCCAGTCTCATCTCTTCACAGGCACAGCTGCCCCCAGCCACTGTGATTGCCCTCTGTGCCTGGAGCTACAGGGAACTTTTATCCTGGTGCTCTCAAACTAGGACAATCTCCACCTCAGCTAAGGCTTGAACTAATTCCCTTTGATGACAGGCATAATTTTAGCTCATTTGCTACAGCTGAATGACTTAAAAAAATATTTAATGGTGAGAAAAGATCCTTGAATTAAAATTTAAACTGTGCTTGTTTATAAGCTGAGCAAATAGCAGCATTACTGTGTCCCAAAAACCCTGCTAATCAGCGTACTGACAACTGTGTCTAAGTCCCTTCTCCTGACGGACACCAACTCTTCTCTCCTGCTCTTGGCATCATTTGTTTTGCCTTCTCCATTGTACCTGCTGGAAATTTTTCAAAAGGAAAGCTTGAAAAAGGCTGAAATAAATAAAAAAAAAGTTTCACTAGTATACTATCCTCAGTCAATAGAAGAAAATCAAACAGTGAGGGAAGATCATGCACATACACATCCTAACAGTGTAGATGGAAGAGGGTCTCAGTTTGGCAGAAATCCCATTAGTGAGTCTGCATATAAATGTAGGATTTTTGAGACCAGCCTGGTGTGGATGTGCACACGTAGGTATCAACTGAAAAAAAATCATCTGTGCTGTGCCTCCCTCTTGTCTCAAAGCAGAGCTGGCCCTCAATGCACAGGCACCACGCAACCCTCCACAGTGGGATCTAGCGTGGCAGAGGAGAGCCCCGAGTTATGCTGAAAAATAAGAGGAATGCTCCAAAAGGGACAAGGATAGAGTAAGGACAAACATGCAAAACATGACAGGAGCTCATTGGCTGGGGAGGAGCTGGTAGGTGGCAGTTTGGGCTGATGCTGTTCGCAAGCAGAGCATGAGTCCATGATGTCTGGCTCACACAAGAAAGCTGCACATTATACAAAGGTATATAAGCACAGTGACATCATTTTACTCTTCTTCAGCTTCTGTCAGACTCCTGTATGCGTTGCTGTGAACCACCAGCCTGAAGGCAAATGCAGACCAACTGGGCACAGCATAGGAGAGCACCACGAGTGGCCTAGAAAATACACCCTCTGACGGCAGGTTGCAAGCTGAGTGAGGTGGGGCTGGTTTCCCAGAGGAAGAAAACATTTGGTGGCAGAGGAATGGGGGATGATAGCAATCTTCAAGTTCATGAAGATGGCAAAGAGAAAGGGAAAAATCTGTTTTCTATATCTACAGGAGATCAGACAAGATGGATTTAAATTGTGCAAGGAAAATGGTTGGATCAGCAACTGGGAAACTCTGAGAAGAAGTCTTAGGACAAACACCCCTAAAGTACATCCCATCATGGGGCTAACTACAGTGATATTCAACAATTACAACATTCAGGAAGAACAGACAACGTAAAACACACACACGTACACATAGTATATACAAATAGGTATTGGTATATGATAGGTTTGTAAAGCGTAAAAAGGCACTTAAGCCTAAAGTCTCAATTGCAGCATTATTTTTGTGAGGAGCCAAGGTCAAATTTACAAGATACAAAGGGCATTTGGCTGGTCATAGTTCATTGTCGGGGGAATTGGATGCAAAACTCTTTTCACTTAAAATCTCACAACCTTTCACCTCTAACAGGTTTTGTCTAAGAGTGGTGAAAGTCTAGAGACAGTACCTAAAATAATCTGAGGTTCACACGGCGCTATTAGATATAAGTAAATAAGGGTGCCCAGTACCTTTGCAGAAAACCTGTCACATGGTAGAGAATTTTTGTGTCAAACCAAGACCTTTTCTCCATTTCTGTGTGGAGCATTGCTCACATCCAGTTCAGGCAGAGTAGCTGAAAGTCATTTCTTTCTGATGATAAAAGCCTAAATGCAATGAAATTCTAGTTTGAGTCCATTTCCCAGTGAGAAAAAGTGTCAAAAAGCCACCATCAGAGCCGGATCTAATTGACAGTCCCAGTAGGGAAGCGAGGAAATAGACAGGGAGATGGAATACCCGGCCTCCTGTGGTACTTGTTAGAAAACTTTCTGCAGCGGTGGCTCCAACTTCTGGGGCACGGATTTTCATTTACTTCCCACTCACATCAAAAGCCCCCACACTCTAATATGGTTAACCAGATACTTCAACTGAGACGTTCTCCCTCTTCCTCCCCTCTGGCTTTTGCTGCCAATGAAGTGTTGCTGCTGTATGAAAAGTCACACCATGGATCTAGACTCTTGACTGATTATATGCAACTTCAAATGCTTGACATCGTGCCAGACTGACGGTCATTCTGGCTTCAAGTCTGCTATGGCTGCATTTCAATGTATTTATCCTTTTCACTATATACAGAAGCATTTGACTCAATTGCGCACATAGTTATAGGGCCAAACATCATCAATTCTGCAGCTGAAGTCTTGCCTCCCCACAGCTCACTCCCAAGTCACTCCCTATTACAGTGAAATAAACATAAAATCAAACCCAAAGCCTCAGATTGGCTTGATAACACAACCAAAAAATCAGATTATTCAGCCTAACCAGGCTTGCTCAAGAGCCTTGTGTAGATTTTTGTCACACATAGCACAGAAGAACTCATGTCAAGCTAGTCCAAAAGGCACAGGTAAGCACTGCCGTAGGTAGTCCTGTAATCAAGTTGCCAGCGTAGGAACCCTGGTTTTGGAGAAATGCTACACCAGTGATTTCCTCAGGGAAAATGAGGAAGTCTCATTGATTGCAAGGAGGTAAGCATTTCGATTTTCGCCCTTTCTTTCCAGGCTTCACTTTGCAGAACTACCCCATTCTAGGTACTTCAGAGGGCAAATCTGCTTAAAAATGGAGGTCAGATACAAGACTGATGAAAGAGAATGATTAGGTACCACTAGCAGCTAGAGAAAGAATTAGTTTTATTTCCTGTGGTTATCTACAGCTCTCTGTGAACACACACTGCCCTGTATATCTGTGCTAAAACAAGTAGTGCATATTTCCCTTCAAGAGCTTGCAGGAAGAAATAGCTTATTTTATAGCATCTATTGTTAGAAGGTTTCTGGAGCCTTCCCAGTAGTAATAACAAAAAATTCACAACAGGCTCATTTTCCTCACTATTTTTCTTCTCAAGGCATTCAGAAGTATTCTTCTGCTGTTCTGCACAGTTGAGTTTATTTCCTTGTGCCCCTTTTCTCTTCCCTCTCTTTC
>NW_009694788.1:39490-52276 GCF_000703405.1 Apaloderma vittatum
CACTTATTTATGTCTTCACCTTCTTTATATTTTTGCCCTCCTTTTCACCTCCTGCTCTATAATTCATGACAGTCTGCAGGGAAACTAAGTCAAAGCAACGAATTTTGTGTTTCAACCTGAGCACAGCAAGATTGGTTGCTCTCGTCTCCTCTGAAAATGAGTTTGAAAACTTGCTGCCAAAACTGCAGACAAACATGCCCCTTTACACATCCTTTCAATGGAAAAAGAGACATGCTACACTCACAAGACCACTCCTCACTAGAGAAAAGGTGGCAAACTGGTCCAAGAACATGCTTTGGGAGGTTTGCCCAGAAAGGGTCTTGGTGGCCATTTTAGACACCTTTCTTGCTTTAGCAAGAAATGTCAATCCTCTTGCTGGAGAGGGGAAACAATAGGAGGTCATTTCATAGACAAGCACCAGGACAAAAGCAGAAAGGTGCCTGGACAGAGAAAAGACTAGAGAAATAGTTCCTGGACAAGTAATTAATAGAAATACATCCTCAAATCCTGCTCAGATAGTTTCAAGTAAATATGTCCGTAATAAGCACTATTTGTACAGATAATTAACAAATTACATGAAAGTCAATTATGGGCTTGTTGTAAATTTAGCTCTATTACTAATCTGTATAATAACAGCAACACTTTGCACCACACATTGAGTTCTGCACAAAGCAGGAAACGCTATACGTTGCCATCAGATTTCTCTCTGATTCCTCCTCACTTCTTGTAGTTTGCTATTAGGAAATAATGGTCCTTTTTGCCCTGTAAAGAAATTCCCTTTTTTTCTTTCTAAATTCGTGTTATTACTGTGAACAGGACAGCTTTGCATGACAGCAGTGACTTGTGATATGCAATAGAGCAGCTGGTTCCAAAAATTTGATTTCTCTGCTTACATCTCTGGCTTTAAAGTCCCATAGCAACTGAAAAAATAATAAAATCCCCAACTAAATTACCATACTGGAAACTTCCACATAATCCTATTTATGCAGAAAGGCTTTTCTCGCAGCATTTTTTAAAGTTTCTTCCCAGTTGCTAATATTTTAATAAAATACCTTTATTATCATGGAGTGTGCTGGGAATTAGACCTGAAACTTCTCTAACTGCAGGTTAGTAGGGTGCAATAAATACACCCATAAGAACCTTTGCAGCTCAGGTCTTTTTAATATTTCTTTCCCTTTCAAAATATTTTGCTTAATTTCAAGCTCTGCACCTGCTTCCATTACCCATTTTACTGATTATATTTTCTTTACCTCAGCTAGACTGAAGGCCTGATTTGCTTTACGCTCCTCAGTGGCAACGCTTCCATCATGAAAGGTTTAAGAGATGAGCAGATTTCTTGGCAGCAAAGAAGGAAACCATGACATGTTTCACACAGAAGGCTGCCATGAAAATAAATAAATAAAAGAACTCGCCTCGTATTTTATCCAGCATCTTCTGAGTCTCATCAAAGGAAATTAAAAAAGAAATTGGCTTCTTGAAAGGATAGATCAGACACCTTAAGGAACAGTTGCAATTTGTGTTTCTGAGGAATGAAAATTGAAAAGCAGACTAAAGTGGATATTGGGTGATTTATAAGCCACATTTCTCCATTCTCTCTGAGTATCAGTACATTGCTATCATCGATAGCACCATCGTTAACATATGATTTTCAGAACTAAATTAAATAGGCAACTCCCTGTCCCGCTTCCTTCCGATCTCACACAGAGCACAAGGGTGTTCAGAGGACCTTGGAGCCCCCGCTTGCATGGTGGGAAGCACGGTTCCTGCAAACAGGATCTGCAGATCTTTCCAGCCCTGATGTACTGCAACAGACACCAACTGCTCTAAGCTATTAGCACTGCTTATGCCAAACACCTGAGAGCCTTCATGAGCTTGTGCAAAGGCACGAAGCTTGTTCATGAGCAAAAGTACTAAATGTTACTGCTTTACATCTTATTGTTTTAGTGATCTAACCCCTTGGAAACTGTATCAATAAAGCCATTCTGTTCCAATCGTAGCAGATCTGAATCACAGTGTCAGTTAACACTAGGCTCATGAATCGCTGGCAGCGTGGATTAACGACATGGGGATGTAATTCGCCAGTATCAGCTCTTAAATTTGATTAAAAATATGAGATCTGAGAAGAACAGACTTACATAGCTGGCTGCAATTTGTCTTGTGACCTTAACCAAAAATTCAGGGACTGAGGCTCACAATCTGCCGGTGTGCTTAAGTAATAGTTTCACGTTCACCCTGCTCAGTTTAATTGCTTCTTTAATCTGCGAATGCTGACACACGTGCGCAGCTGTGCACGCTAATAGAGAGGACAGCAGCCGAGGCTCTATCAAGTTTCATTATATCTTGCATGCTTAATTGTCTTCATCGCTGGAAACAATCATTTTATTTAACGGTTTAAATAAGGCAGAAACACTATAATCACATTTAAGTATTAAGCAAACAGAAATGGTTTTAAGAGGAACACGTACAATGTTGCTGAGTGGATTTGCCTGCCTGGTGCAGGTAGAAGATTCTTCTACTCATTCCCTCTGTCTGTAGCCAAAGCAGGGCCAGAATCTGTGATAAAAAGTTTTTTGATTCATTCAGCTTAGCCTGGGTGACACTGACACACTGGGTCAAGTGCCCTGTAGCTGACTGTAATTGCAGATATTAATGAAGCTTTGAAAGGGATTCAGAAATGACTCTAAATGTCCATGCTAGCTAGAAACTCATTTTGTTCTCATATAAACATGCCAGATCATCCAAAAAATAATTCAGCTACTTGGGTCAAATTGCACAGATAACACTTGAGCTTTTTTTATGGCTTATACCCATGCCAGGCTTCTCTCTCCTCGCTTGTTATCTTGTTCTCCCCCTCTCATTTAACAGAGAAGCCTACTGAATATCAGAATGACACATCCACAAACTGATGCTGCCAGCACTTTCTACTAAAAAAAAATCAGTTTGCAGAAGCACACCACAGTTGTCAGAGATTTGGAGGCGGAATAATACTCCCCTCTGAAGCCTTGCAAGCAAGACGTTAAGTCCCAGACCTGAAGGCACGTGAGATTTGGATTTCCTACCCCATAATAATCTTCCTGAGCTGGTGGATTTTGCCTGTCAGAAAACTGCCTTCTCCTTCCACGGGGACTCCTTGACCCTACTCCTTCCAACATCTTTGCCCCAACTGATGGCTGCAGTCATCCTATAGAAACCTTCTACACAAGTCCCCTTTCAGGATCATAGAACCATAGAATTGCTTAGGTTGGAAAAAATCTTTAAGATCATCAAGTCCAACTTGGTAATGCCAGGTCCACCACTAAACTATGACCCTAAACACTACATCTAAATGTCCTTTAAAAACCTCCAGGGATGGAGATTCCACCACATCCCTGGTGTAGTGGTTTGACCCTGGCTGTCAGCCAGATGCCCATACAGCCACTCCATCACTCCCTTTTCTCTGCTAGACAGGGGAGAAAATATAACAAAGGGCCCATGGTTTGAGATAAGGACAGGGAGATTACCACCCTGGGCAAAACAGACTCGATTTTGGGGAAATTAGTTAAATTTATTAAGAAATGAATCAGAGAAGAGTAATGAGAAATAAAAACAGATCTTAAAAATATCACGTTCCCCCCACCACTCCCTTCTTCCTGGGCTTATCATCAATCCCAGTTTATCCATCTCCTCCCCCTGAGCGGCACAGGGGGACAGGGAATGGGGGATGCAGTCAGTTCATCTGGTGTCATCTCCACCACTGCTTCTTCCTCTGGGAGAGGACTTCTCACTTTTCCCCTGGGCCATTGTGGGGTCTCTCTCACGGGAGACAATCTTCACACACTTTCTCCAACCTGAGTACTCTCACAAGAAACAGTTCTTGACAAACTGGCCCGACATGAGTCTCTTCACGGGGTGCAGTCCTTCAGAGGAAACTGCACCAGCGTGAGTGCCCCGCAGTGTCACAGAAGTCCTGCCAGCCAACCTGATCTGAAGTGGGCTCCTCTCTCTCCACAGGCTACAGGCTCTGGCAGCAACGTGCTTCAATGTGGGTTTCCCATGGGATCATAGCCCGCTTTAGGCATCCACCTGCTCTGGCATGGGGTCCTCCACGGGCTACAGGTGGACATCTACACCCTGCCCATGGGCTGCAGGTGGCTGGGGTACTCTCTGTTCCTGGAGAACATCCTCCCCTACTTCTTCCCTGACCTTGGTGTCTTCATATACTCTCATTCCTCTCTCTCTCTGCCAGTTGTTGTGCGACCTGGTTTTTTTTGTGCTCATTCTCAAATATGTTTTCACAGAGGCGTTCTTATCCTATCATTACTGACAGGCTCCGCCTTGGAGAGGGGCGGGCTTAGGAGATGGCTGGCATTGGGTCTGTCAGACTTAGGGGAAACTTTTAGCAGCTTCTTGCAGAAGCCACCCCTACAGCCTCCCTGCCACTGAAATCTGGCCAAGCAAACCTAACACACCTGGGTAGCCTGTGCCAATACCTGACAGCCCTTTCAGTGAATAAATTTTTCCTAATATCCAATCTAAACCTCCCCTGGTGCAACTTGAGGCCATTTCCTCTTGTCCTATCACATGTTACTTGGGAGAAGAGCCCAGCCCTCACCTCACTGCAGCTGCCTTTCAGGTAGTTGTAGAGAGCAATAAGGTCTCCCCTCGGCCTCCTCTTCTCCAGACTAAACAATCCCAGTTCCCTCAGCCCCTCCTCATAAGACCTGTTCTCCAGAATCCATAGCAGCTTCATTGCCGTTCTTTTGACATGCTTTAGCACCTTAGTGTCTTTCTTGTAGTGAGGGGCCCAAAAATGAACACAGGATTCGAGGTGTGGCCTCACCAGTGGTGAGTACAGCGGCACAATCACCGTCCTGGTCCTGTTGGCCACACTATTTCTGATACAGGCCAGGTCCTTTTCTCCCAGACAGCTTTCTAGCCACTCTTCCCCAAGCCCATTGCATTGCCTGGGGTTGTTGTGACCCAAGTTCAGAACTCTGCATTTGGTTTCCTGCTCTATTTATAGGTAAAACAGGTAAAACCAACACACAGAGACCATCCCAACAGCTGGCACTGAAGGGCCTGGGCTAAATCACAGCTCCCTGGGGACAACTCACAGGGTTGCAGCGTCTCTTTAATCTGCTAGGACATCTTTGTGGGAAGTCTACCTCATCATCAGAGGGGCAGCCCAGCTACCCAAGGAGAGGGAACAGAGGGGCAGATTGGGCTTGAGCATCTTCTCCGGCTCTGAGTCCGCTGGCCCTCTGCCACACACATGTGGAGAGCAGAAACTTACACCAGCTAAAATACTTCTTTGAGCCAAGAGGACTTCTACCACAGCTCAAAATTTCACTTGGCAGTATGAAAGTGTGTCTTTTTCTAAAGAAACCAAGGAAGTCGCTCAGCAAATGCTCTGCAGAAAGTCCCTGCGGCACCGTAGTACCACGAGTCAGCCCTCCATCATATCTTCCTGGTGCCAGTCCTTTTCTGCGTGAGGAGCTGAGAATGGAGCTGTTCTCCTTCTCCCTGTTGTTAGTCAAACTTTGAAGCATCCAACCGATACCAGTCTGTCAGCCTTACAGTTATTTAAAGAGAGCCTGTCAGTTTATTATTAATAGTAGAAATTACATTATAGCAGTTAAAAGACACAAGTGAGATTGCAAACATACTGCAGCCGGGTTTAGAGATCTGTTCAGGCCTAGTCTGTGCTAGAAGAGGCTTTCAAGCGTGATTATATGGGCAAACCCTTCTAGCTGAGACCCAAGATACATCTTCCCACCATATGTAGCATTCATAGGAGCTCGCTGCCAGCCACCCATCTATAAGCCAAATGGCAGCAGAGCCAAACTTAAGCTAAAAAACCTTTCCTCTCAGCAATATCTAGTGCCTCAGGTTTAGCAAGTCACTCATCTATCCATGTTGCTTCTGGTCATTTCAGAGCTCGAGGTAAAGCATGGTGACATTTGCTTTTGGCACATCATGAAGGCAATACCACTCCCTCATTTCCAAGGGAAAAACACCACTTCCCAAAAAGAATGTAGATAACCACATTTCTTTTACCCCATATAGCTGCATCTAAACTGAGGCTTTACATCAGCATGAAAGCATTATTAAAATAGCTCATTTAACCAATATTATTTTACTGTCAGCAACTTCAAATGTAGGCCTGAGCCACTGGGAGAGAATCATCTTCCTGAATAAGCACTAAAGAGTTCATGCTTTAAATATTTTCTTGATGAAGGGAAACTGAGGCAGAAAGCAATTGCAAAACTCTCCCAAGGTCGTGCAATACATTTATACAAAACATGACCCCGCCTGCATTTTAGTCCACGGCACAGATGCCACGGAGGTAGCAATTTAATAAGCTACAAGCCCCATCTGTTCATTATTGTCTCAACTGGAGATTGCCATCCCCAAAGCTGAGCCACATTAATTGATTATATGAATGCTCCTGGTTTGCCCAAATGCAAAGGCAGTCAATTTAATTTAAATCCTTGTTGGAGGAGATTTCAATTTGCTGGCTGACTTTATGCTGAAGCGGACAAGGAGCACTCACATAAGTTTCATAACCCACTCCTGCTATGTCTGGCAGACTGCATCTGCCCACCTCCTACCTCTCTGGCAATTTTTAAATCAAAACAAATGAAATGGGAGATGAGCAAAAAGGAGACTTTTCCTGTGGCACTACCCAGAGCTTTGAGCATAACAGAATTTCAGATGGCAGAATTTCCCAAATCTAATAGCATTTCTTCAGTGTGAAGTTTTCCACATTCTTAAGTTTCTCTAGTTCACTTTCCACTATCATGTTTTTTTGCTTTCTCTCCAGATTTTAATCTAGGTAAAGAAAACAGAATACAGTTCGCATTTCTATTATAACTACCAGCATTAGGCAGCAGTGTTAGGGTCACAGAAGCTACACGGGGAAAAAAAGCTTTTAAAAACTCTGCTTAAATGCTGCATCCACTCTTTTCAACATCTTAAGTCATCAGAACTTCACTAGTGATATGATAGGCTGCTAAATTTTCTCTTTTACCCTTTTATTTCATTTTTATTATTGGTTAGATTTTGATTACATTATGCCTGACAAAGACCAGCTGCCTCCACAAGTAACTGCAAGTACCATCAGAGGCAGCCACAAGTAAAAGAGCTATGTATATAAATGGATCACAACATTCACTGCTCTTTTAAAAAGATGTATATATAAACTGCATGAGAGACCGATTCACCTGCACCCTTCTAGCATTAAAATAACAGACTTGCAAGTCCTCCCTCTGAGCTTTGCTCCCAGTAGAAAACCTACACCCATCGAACAAAGACACTTACCCTCCAAAAAGACTATTTCTCTCTTCTCTCCAGAAGAACAAAATCCCTTTTTGCACATTGGCCCTGTTCACTAAAGAAGGAGTATATTTTCAGTTAGAAGTTTGCACTAATTTTTAGCTCTTTGTCCTAGTGGCTACAGTCCTGCTTTGTCTGCACTGAGGGTATTTTTCTTTACTTCTTAGGAAAAGTTAGAAAAAAAGAGACAAAATTCATCTCACAAGCAAAGAGGCACAAACATAGATACTTAAGGCGTTTTGCCCGACAGCAGTGATATTAAGAAGTGCAACAGTAAATAAAGTAAGCAGATGTTCACAGGCAGCTGAACAAGGTGGTTTGAAGGTACCCAAATTACTACAAACAGCCCATTTCTCTTTCTGTTCCACCTTCTACCCCATCACTTGACCGCAACGGCACTTTTGCTTTTCATCACTCTATCTCCCCATCAATTTTCATTGCCCTCCACAGCTTCTTTATCACTTTTGTTGTCAAACCTACAACTACCTTTAGTTCAGATGTCCGTCATAAATCCCAGCAATAGGCATCTAACCCATGAAGAATATAAATAAATTGGCTAGTTTTAAGAGGCACTAGGCGATAATGGATTTTTTCATATCCACAGATATAGCTAATATCTTCACATCTCTGTTGGAAAACTGACATTGCACTAATGCCCTCAACTCTGACTGTTTGTCTATCCTCTCTGCACTATTTTAGAAGCAAGAATGTTCTGGTGCAGCAAATAAAGACCAAATCACTATGTGACTTAAAATGGTCACCAGCAAAGAAGAATTTTCAGCTATTCCCTCTTCATAGGCCTTGCAGGCTGTTTTACTACAAACGGCCATATATATATATAAAAAAAAAGGGGGAATGATTTTAACTCTAAGTTTTGCTAAAAAGCATTCAATGCTCCTGGGTTTAATGCTTGTGAAGAGAGCTATTATTATTGTCAAAGATTAAAAAAGATAGTTTTAGCTTCCAGAAAAAGAAATACTGAAACCATTGCCTACTTTTTCTTGCAGTTTTGTGGTGAGGTTTTTTGTGGTTTGTTTTTGGGTTTTTCATTTCTACAGCAATGTAACAGCATTGACTTCAGTGGGATGTGAGGTTTGCTCCAGTACAAACAATAGAGAAAAATCAATTTCTTTCTGCAGATATGTCTATTCCTCAAGTCGAAAAGTGTGACCATGAGCAGGCTCCAGTCCAGAGCACCCCATGAGCTGTGTACCCTTTAACCAGTGCCACAAACTGGTGGCTCATTCCCTGACCTGCTTCATCTACCCAGACTGATAAAATAAGTCTTAGGTCCACATCATGTGTAAAACAACCCTGGTGATGAGAAAATCTAGCCTTACGAGAGACTACTAGATCCATCTTTATCTGATATACCCAGGAAATTTTAACTCTCTTTCCCATCAGTTGAAATTGCTGAAGTTTTGGGGCAAGACCTCTGCTTTGGTTAATGGCTCCACAGCTGCAACCCTGCCATTCTCACCAACAGCAAGACATGATACTGTTCTTGGTAGCCTGGACCATACAGTCACAAGCTGAAAGTACAGCTTCAGTTAACAATACAGAGACAAATCTCTAGCTGCTGACAAATATGGAGAAACACAGACCAAGTATCACTGAAACTCTCAGAGGCCAAATAAAGAGATTTTTTTTTAAAAAAATGTTTCAGCACTATTTACTTTTTTTTTGAGTGGCAAGGAGAAGAAAGGGAAGAATGGGAGGGGGGAGATCAGGTCATTTTCTGCTACTGTGGTACTCCTAGGGTGTGGAAAGATAAACTCCTATAGACACACTAGCGGAAGAACAGGGTAGCAGCACATGCACATGTTCATGGAGGTCTCTTCTTATTTTTCTTCTCATTTACTCTGACTGAAATGAAAGGGTAAAGCAACGTCTGACTGCCAGTGAGACCTCCTGACAGCCCCCACCTTCTCCCTATCCTCTCACCAGAGGAGAAGCTCCTGCGAGTGCAAGGGCTGTGCTCCTCACAACTTTCATAGCCCCTCTAGCAAGAATGCCCAGCCCATGCAGTTACAGCCCGAGCTGCCATCTTCATCTCTGCAAAGCGAGGGGCAGTCATGATGGTGGAGGAGGTGAAAGCTGCTTTCCCAAAGACACATAAGAAAGCCTGGCTGCTCTAGAGAGGCAGCCTCATAACCAGGGCAAGCCACATCTGAGTGCTTCATGCCCAAAACCATGAGGCAACGCAACTCCTGAAACAGCCTCTGCCAGGGGCAAAGAGGGACAAGGAGAGGAGCCAAGAGGACTCAGCTGGCAGCCAGCGCCTTCCATCCTGACAGCAGAAGTTATCAAAGCATTTGTCATTGCCACCCTGAGGCCACTGCACAGGCAGCTGGTTGAGGCATCCTGGTAGCCGACCATGCGACCAGAGTGTTTAAACATCATCAGATATGTACATTTGCAGAAACTTTAGCAGGTAGCCTGACACTGCTGCAAACCAATGGTTCGTTATGCTAGGTCAGCACCCACATCACTTCCAGTCTCCTCCATCCAGGCAAGTGCTTGGAAAAGTAATGTCGAAGTGATCATCACCACCACTTTAGATTTTGACAACCTACAAGTGTAAACCAAGGGCTGCCACTGTTATCACAGTGATGCACACAGGGTTTTTCCTTCCCTACTTCCCCTCCTACCTGAAAACAGCATTTCTCTTCATTGCAGCTACTTGGGCACGCCTAGGATATGAGGTTGAGGGTGGGGAAAAAGGCAAGACCTCAATTCAGGAAAGTCAAATGAGAGAGTGGAAGAAGGAATGAAAATATTCAGGTGTTAATAGACTGTGATACACAAATGAAGAACACATTCATTACTGGGAAACAACATTTAGCATTTGCAATTTACATTCACATTTAAGAGTTCAAAATGGAAATGCAGTTCAGGCTCTTAGAAGTGCTGTCTCTCACCAGCCTTCCCTCTCGCTCCTTAACAGAGATGCCGAAGACAACCAGCCTCCAGCATGCACACACTGAGAGCTGGGTGCTGCAGAGCCAGACTCCCCCGCCCAGATTACTTTGGTTCCTAGAGGACCCCCATCCCAGTCGTAAAAACGTGATGGGGGAGAGGGCTTGTGTGGGAAGCGACCGCAGTTGATCAGTGGCACATAACGGCTGTTTCAAGAACTAGGCTGTCTGTATAGGACAACTAAGTCACCTTCCATCAGACTCACCATCTCGCTTAGGCAAACTTCATCTGACATCACATTTTAGGCACTCCACAGCTTTTGCATTCCTAGTGTCATGCACAGATTAGCAATGACTCTGTCATCTATACACAAGTCTCTGCTTTCTGCTCTGTTATCAGGCGCCTGGCGCTACCACCGCCTGATTTAAAGACTGCCTGGTGCCAGATGCATCTGTAATGCAGTCACCAGTGATGAATTGTGATGTCACGAGCACTAGGTTTTGGTATCGCTGAAGGAATCAGGATGATGAAGGGGGAAGAATGTCTGTATTTACACACAGATGTCTTCATAATCAGCAGGGCCAGCAAAGGAAATAGAATTAGGAAGGAAACACAATTAGCATCGTTTGGATTCTAACTGGAAGAAACGTGATGCTTTTAAACACTGAGTGCGTGTGGTGTTTCCTGGAAAAGGATATCGAGTGCTGACACACTAGAGACAGGATGGGTAAAGCAAGAAAAGGGAGAGCTGAAAAGAGGTTTTTGCTCCAGAGGGGAAAATATAGGTAGAGAGAGCATTGCTTTCTGTACAAAGGCCTTTACCTCAAGAAGAAGCAAAGAAAATGGAAACTATCTCAACAGACCAAGGTGATCGGATTGTTTATTTCAGAGAGGCCAGGAAAGGCTCCACAGTCCAGCTCTGCAAGAGTTTCCTTCCTCCCCTGAGGCACTGTGGAAAGGACACTAGCTTGGGGAGTTGTGCCTAAACTTCATGCTCTGTGGCTTACCCTTTTCCCTTCCATGTCTTGCCCTTTAGAGCAGGATGTCTGTGAGTCTGAGGTGTCGGCTTCACGCTGCCAGGCTTGTGTCAAATTTCACCTGCTTCTGCCGTGCAGGCACCACGAAGAGGCATTCCCACTGGCATTTTTTAAATCCACACCCGACTGGCATCCATCATTCACAGCTCTCTGCTTCCTCCCTCACATCTCCCTTCAGCTCTCAGAGCTGCTGCCGCCGATCATAAGATCGTTGCTTTTGAAAGCAGCCTGGAGTGGACTGCCTCCTTTTGGCTCTCTGGGAATACAAAGTAATGCCATGTTTCTTACTTTTGTGAACATTCAAAAGGCACAGTGCTCCTGGAGAAATGATGTCCCAGTGATAAGGCTGCTTTTTAAAGCCTGGGCTCCTCCCGATGCCCATCTATGGTCCTCAACATCATTAGTAGATATTTACAGCCCTTTCAGGGACAGCAGGCTCCAGGCTTTCATTCTGCAGAAGAAACAAACACAACTTTGCATTGAGCACTGTCCTCTGCTCAGTCTGTGTGATTTGATTAAAGAATATACAACCTGAAGAAGGAAAATTTTCCAGGAGTGCGGAGGTGCTTTTGAACAGCAACTTCATGATCCCTAGCTTCTGGGGCATCAGAGCACTAGCTAGAGGCAATAACTTTCAGAAGACCACCTAGCATTAGACCCTAGGCAAAATATCTTGACATAGCCATGCTAACGGTTATGTTTATGCATTTCTCTACAGAGGCAGTGGCATGCAGGATTTGGACATTCTGCCTTCTTTTTCCTGTTCTGCTATGAATTCCCTGTGCTCCTTGAGAAGGCCAGTTTACTAGCTAGTTTACTTTTTTTTGTGCTTATGAAGATAGTACTTTTCTGCCTCATAGACATTGGTGCAGCAGCTGAAAAGTTGCTGGCTAAAAAACACTGTAGAAGTAATAAACTACCATTGCCAGATACAGAAACACTCTAGGATGCCTTATCTACAGCCACCCAGTCTAATTTTGCCTTTTGATATATACAATGATTTCTGAACTGTCGAACTTGAAAGGGGGCTGGTTTGCAGAAAGAGGCACTTCTTATTCCCTCTGCTGAAATTAAAGGTGTTGCACTACAATCAGTCACAAATGCTCAGTGCTACTGAAGGGTAGTAGCATGCTCCTACAGCCACAGCTCCAGATTGCTCGGAAACCTTAAATTTATTTCTAGTCATCTCAGCGACCTCCTTCAACCACGTCCCCAGCCCCCGCTACTTCCAGTTCCAGGAGCTTTGCAGTAAGGGACGACCGAGGTGAATTGCACCGGGAGGCAAAGGAGCCGCTACGACCGGGTTTTGCAAGGGTAAAAAAAAAAAAAAAATAAGAAATCACACTCCGATGTGGCAAAGTGAAGCCGCTTCGCTGAGCCCCGCGGGAGCGCAGTTGTTCCTCTCTCGCTGCTCGCCCCACTCTCCTCCCCACAATTTCCAGGTCAACGAGACAGCGAAGAGCCAGATTCGGAGACCGCCAAATCATTCAGCAGAAGCAGCTCAGGCTCAATGTCC
>NW_009694789.1:0-13566 GCF_000703405.1 Apaloderma vittatum
ATTCTATGATTCTCTGATTCTCTGATTCTGTACAAATATCCTTGATTGTAAGTTCTGCATAAAAACTTGGTGAAAAAAGCTCCATCAAGCTAGAAGAAAAAACAAAAACAAAATCAAAAAACAACAACAAAAGCCTCATCCTATTTTATCATCTTGAACTATGGTAAGCCTTCAACTGTAAATTATGTTCTATCAACTAAGATAGTTGGAGAAAATCACTGTGAAAAAAATGTACATATATGTGCTGATTTACTGAAAGAAAGTTTCTGCTAAAGGGGAAAGAAGTGTTACAAAACTAGGAAAGATTTACTCTAACTGTCAACATAACTTGGGTTAGTCCTTTGTTTAGCACTGGAATCACCTAGAATTCAGTAATTTTCAAGACAACTTAGAATTCAATAATTTTGAGAAAACTTTAGACACCCACAAATGTCTATTTTACTAGAATATTTAACTTCCAAAGGCCAAACATTATGCTTTCAGGTGCTGCTGAAGTCGTAAGTATTTTCTTCAGGATACGGCTTTACAGCTTAACTACAACAACTATTCTAACCGATATGAAAACTGCAGCAAGAGAAGGTCTGCCAAGTGCAGAATCTTTGAAGATAATGCTTCGAAGCTGCTGCTTTTGAGTTTCTGGGTCATACATGTTTCAGCAAAGGAAAAGACAGATCAAGTTTCAGACTTCTGGAGTGGTGGAGAGGAGAGATGTATTGATTCTGCATTCAAAATCCAGTGTTGCTTATTACAGGATGTGCTACATTCACTGCCTATAATTAACTTTTTGAATCTCTGCTTTTAATCATAAAACTCAAGTCAACAGCAACCAGTGGTGAGGGATACAGATGATGTCTTAAAGTGAAGCCATTCCAATTCTCTACTAACTTTGTTACATTTTTTCTTGCTCATTCTGTTTAAGAGATACAATTTAGAATAACATTAAACTATGGTAATTTACAAATCTACCAGAAACTATGCAGAACGTATTTTCCCCAAGCTACTGAATATGTAATAGTACCATTTGCTGTCGAGATACGAAGTTTGCACAGACAAGCTTAGAGAAGCCACTGTGGCTTGCACACTGCATCATTTATTTTCCAAACAGCATGACAAATGGGTTTGATATGCTATCTTCCATAGGCTAAGTTAGTGATTATTCAGTAATAAAGGTGCACAAGCCTGACTTCTGCAGGGCTTGATAATGTTACCTGCAATCTGGTTCACTCTGACATCTATTTTATCATTTAAGACTTACTTTGTCTGCCTTCTGCTTTAGAATATCTCTGAAGTCTCACCCATGAATTGCAAAGCAATTGCTCGGGTCTCTAGCTGAATTCAGCACAGTGCAAGCAAATTAACTGCAAGCCAACTTGAATACACCCTTTTCCAAGGATTTGCCAGCCTCCTGGCTGCTCAGCCCTTTACCTGCCAGCGACTCCTGTCCCAGCTGCATCTTTGCCATCCCTAAGCTCTGTTTGATTTCAGTTCAGCTTTACCACCATATCAGAGCCCCAGACGTCAGCACGTCTGAGGAAGTCCTTTATTTTCGTCACAGCACTTTATAGCTTATCTAAGAAGCATGCTCTCTTCACTAATTTATCATTAGTGGCAGTACGTTGTTTTTTTTCAGTTCAAACTGCACTGCTTATGAAGGCTATCATAAATGTGGAGGTTTGTTTATGGAATAATATCCATCTAAAAATGCTCTTCAGACACCACGTCACTGATTCTTACTTGTAGCTCAATCAGATTATGATGTTCTCTTTCACAGCTACAGAAACAATCATGATTTTTTTCTTTAGCGGCTTTTTATCATACTTCATTCTTTGATCAATATATTTTTTAAAGTAATTTCCTACGTCACTTTTGAAAAATTAATATTCCTAACAGCTATTCAAATAATTATCTAACTTCAATTGTTTTGTTATGCAGTTGACTGAGGCCAGAAGTTTAAATGATGGTTAAATAACATTTAATTGCTTCAGCAAAGTAATTAAGGTTTCCTGCCACTAACAAAATCTTCTGTAAGTATAAGTCTTAAAGAATCCACAGAATACCACACAAAGTACCTAATTTGTGTGCAGAAAATATAAATTAGGCCACACAATTATATATATTCATTCAGTTAACAAAATGTACAGACTAATTCCTGGTAAAGACAAATTGTAACCGTGTAATGCTAATTAGATTCTCAGGATCAGGTTTTCAGCTGGACAACTTATAAACAAATTGTATGTACAATATTTGGGTTTAATGATTACAACAAATAAGAAAAAGATGACTGCAGTATCTTCGTCCATAATCCTAACCTCCCATTTTACTTTACAACACAATTGTAATGACCAACATAAAACAAAGAACTCACACTGTCATCTCTGCTACTTTACAGCCTAATTATCACTGTTCATTGAAGCACACAAAAATGACAGTTTTGCCAGTCACTATTCACAGAATTTAATAATAAAAATGTGTTAGTGTTAGGACTATGATTTTATCCTCAGAAGTACACAGGAAGTTTTACAGCCAGAGTGCTGTAGTGCTTTACTACAGCAGCATCAGAAAAGAGGCAATACTATAAAAGAGAAGACATTTCCTCCCTGTTTCTAAAAATAGCCCAAAGCCTCAGCTGGTGCATTGGCTAGAAAGGATATGTGCAAGCGAGGTTCTTCAGTGTTAGGTCTAATATTAATTGCATTCCACCGCCTCCACTATCGTTCCCCAAATAAGAGTGATTTAATACTGTTTTTGCCATCTAACTAAATCTGTCTCAGGACACTCATGAAAATTATTCCAGCTAAAAGGAAAGGCAGAAATTAGTACATCTGGTATTCTCAACATGTCATCAAGTCTTATTTCAGGTCAATGTTGAGAGCACAGCAGCAGAATTAACACAGCTGCAGATGCTCACATTCAAACTCCCAAGAATGAAAGCTGGTGCGGAGAGGAAAGGGGGCAGCCTAGTGTGCACAGGACTATCAATGAGAATAAAGAGACCACAAGCCTCACCAACATTATTGAAACAACTTGATGCTTCAGTTAGAGCATGAATGTTAGAAATACCACTATCTCTGATGGTGTAATATAGGTCCAAATTATGAGCATGCACTTAGGAGCATTAAAAGTCGTCAATATATTTTTGATTATACAGCGATAGGACAAGGTGTGACCTGATATGTACATGTAATATGTATGACTGACTTCCTACACCCACACACAGTACCAGTGGTGGAGGTGTAAAGAGCTGTCTCCCTAGATTCTAACCAGAGATCAAGAGGTGACTAGACGTAGGTTAACAATTCAAGTACTCGAAGCCCATCTGTACTGATAAATTTCTTAAATGAAATTTTGGATTACTGACTGAGTTTTTAGAAAGCTAATAATAATCTCTGATCATCACATTTACCCCATTCCAGCCAACTTTAATTATGTTTAAGCTCTTTGTTAGTGATGGAAGTCAAGCTGAAGACAAATGTGGCTGGTGCATTTACACGTGTCATGCCTGAAAACAGGAGTTCAGTTCCAGAATGACATTAGCAGTTTGTGAGCTCTGTAGATGTGTCATATAGCATTACATAACTATAAAAGAATACAGAATAAATTCAGGCAGTTATTTTGTTTTTCAAATGGAAGAGCGATAAACACCACTGCTGTTTATGTAAAAAGATTAAATTAATTAAACGTCTAATATGATAAAAGAAAACAAGTAGGAGGGATTAAACAGCCCTCTTGTTTTGCCAGGATTTGAATTTCTTACTCACTGTTGTACAAGTTGTACTGTTGTACTCAGAGACATAAAACACTATAGTAATTTACCATGCATCTCTTTATCAGTTTTGCTTTGACCATAATATTTTTTAAATCAGCATTTCTGTTTCTCTTCTAATACAATAGCCTGAAAACATTGCCAGCATGCAGTGAATAGACCCGAAGTGCAAACTACAATTTGTAGAGAGATTGGTGTGTCTGATGCTACCATGTGTTTTTGACAAAGAGTTTCGTTTCGAAGAATGACTTAAAACTTAAAAAATAATTCCTGCACCAATAAAAGCATTTTTACTGTTAAAGGAGTAAATGTCTTCAAATATTTCCTGACCTTCAGACTTACAGGAGATACTTGGTAATTACTTCTACTTGTTTATTTTGAAGTTTGTATTAAAAAAGCTATTCCCAGCTTTGTGTTCTGAAATTCTGCCTTCTACACTTTAGTATCAAGCTTCTAGTACCCTTGCCCCTAGGAAGTATAGTACAAGTAAAATCAATACCTAGGTATCACATATTCGATTACTCACATATTCTCCACCAGATCTTAACATAATTATATTGATTCTCTGTGAAAAGTCATTCTGTCATGTTGTCTATGGGGGTTGGAGGAGATGTATCAAGATAAGTACCTGTCTCTGGTCATGGTGGCAAAGAGATAACATAGAAATTAAAATACAATCTGTTTTTCTAGCTTTTCATGAGTTAATTTTCAAAATTTATTTTTATTCTGTCCATCGGGAAAAGTAGGAAAATAATCACATTGCATGCATTCGTGTGGTTTTTTTCTACAGGTTTTCTTTTTTTCCTCCCACCCTTGAAGGTATATTTGCATACTGCATTCAGGAAGACTCACCTGAACTACCAGTGTTGCTCGGTGCTTCTTGCCGTACATCCTTGGCTTGAATACCACCATTATATGGGTTCCCACCGTGCCTGCTGGGAGAAGTTCTCCAGCCTGTGGCAGCACATGGAACTCGGGATCGCTGCCCGCCAGGAAGTATGCAGTGAATGGCTCTGGGCTCCTGCAGAAAAGCACAGGAGGTTATTGTGCCTTTCACAGTATCTTAATACAATTTATCTACAGTCTAACATTTAGGCTACCATGTGGCATGACTCAGGAAAACTGGCAGCCTGTGGAACATGTACAGAATATTGATAGCATTATTGTTTACAGGATAAATATTCTGTAGTAATTATTTACATTTATGTGTAAATATTTATAATCTTTATACACAGGGACCTGCATACTTGTCTTCCATTTCAAACACACTTAGACGCTATTATGAATAGTATAATAGCTACAGAATAATGATAGTGTTTGCCACTAGAAATAGAAGAATCATCTGACCCATAAAGATATAATAACAGTGATAGAAATAAATTCCATGTCGAAGTGAAAATCCACTTTTCCTATTAAAAGCCCCTCACTTTTCCAAACTCTAATTAAATAAAACTGACACCCCCCCTGTTTTATTAAGTTTTATGACTGAAGATGAATTTGCAATCTGGTAGAGTGTTACTAAATTGGGAGGAAGTTCTGAAAACCTTGACATGAGCATATGGAAAATAATTATTTTCTGTCACTTGTTTCCACATTTTTCACATCCCGTAAACTAACCACTGTAAGATATTACAATAATAATAATCAGGTTCCCCTCTGAATATTATTGTAGATCTCTTATCTCAAAGAATTTCTGTCAAAGGCACTACAGATTTTGTCTAATTCACAGTACAGCAGGGCAAGTATCACGCATGCTTAGAGGGGACATATTTTCAGTTGATAAAACTTGAAGAATGAAAAGCTAATCGCATCTCAAAGGAGAGATGTTCAAATCCGTTTATTCATGGATTGTCACACCAGAAATAACACTGCTTCTCAAAGAAAATACTCAAAAAGAAATGAAATTTAATATTTTATGACAATTCATATCTCTACGGAAATGTCCCACATTTCCTGGGTAGGTGCTATTCCATGAGTAATATGCTGGGGTTGTGTCACCTGGTTTAAAAATAGCTCTCTCTTCTGGAATATGTTCTCATGGAAGGTTTTCCTAGATTCAAAATGCTCATATGAAAAAAGATCACACTGTAATTTTGTAGAAACAGTGCAAGTGCAAAAAATGCAAATGAAAAAGCTTGGGCCTCATCAGAAAACAATTAACTGATATTTAATAGTGCCATCAGACTTGGATGCATTAGCAGACTTAGCCTACCTTTGCTTTTAGGTGACAGCAAGCTGGGCAAAACTACCGAATTTCTGACAGTACATTTTGGGTCTTGTGACATCAAACATATGCTAACAGTCCCTTTTCATGGTGCCTGAAGTTATAGATAGTCCTGGGCCATAAGCACCAACCCTGCCATGGCCTGAATTCCCCTCTATATGCTGTCTAAGCCTTGAATTTTCACATCTCTATTTCCTGCATGGACTGTTCAGCTGTGAATGCCTAGAGCACACTTACTACACACAGAGTAGGCATGGGCTGAAAAAGAAGTGATGCCTCTTTGAGCAGCAGAGTAGAGCATTCATCAAAAACAGAATCACACAGAATCACAGAATGTCAGGGGTTGGAAGGGACCTCAAAAGATCATCCAGTCCAGCCCCCCTGCCAGAGCAGGATCACCTACAGTAGGTCACACAGGAACACGTCCAGGCAGGTTTCGAATGTCTCCAGAGAAGGAGACTCCACAACCTCCCTGGGCAGCCTGTGCCAGGGCTCTGTCACCCTCACAGTGAAAAAGTTTTTTCCAATATTTTTGTGGAATCTTCTATGTTCCAGCTTGTACCCACTGTCCCTTGTCCTGTCATTGGATGTTGCTGAAAAGAGCTGGCACTGTCTTCCTGACACTCCCCTTTGACATATTTATAAACATTAATGAGGTCACCCCTCAGCCTCCTCTTCTCCAAGCTAAAGAGACCCAGCTCCTTCAGCCTTTCCTCATAAGGGAGATGTTCCATGTCTGAGACGAATACTTAAACTCTGTTTCTGGAAATAGACACCTGAACATAGGTCTTAATTTCCAACATCATTGCTCTGTAGACTAGATTTAGGGACATTTTTGATTCCTTAAAACAGTCAATCAGAAAACACACAAGAGAAAAACTATAGTTTTAGTCCTGACAGGGGAACCAGATAGTTTAAAATGAAACTGTCACAAAACTGATCCATAATTGTGTACACAAGGTATTTGCCAAGATAGAGAAAAACATCTTACTTCAACAACCTTGTCAGATTTTAATTTTCATAAACAAAATATGAGAAAAACTAATACAAAAAGCTTTGGAGAAAATCTGCATGCTTCTTGACGGCACTGGCACAAGGTAATAGAGGCAGCTATAACTTTTGCCTGTCTTGAGTAAAATAGATATAAACACACATACTAAATTAACACATATAGTCACACTTTAAACCTCCCCGTTCCCTTCCCTCCCTCTCCCCTCCCCAAAGCCTGGCAGTTTTAAACAAAAGAGTCAAATCACTTACTGGACACAAAATATTCATCAGAGTAGAAGCAATGGCCAAAAAAGGAAAATAGAAATTCTGGAAAATTATATGTATAGACATAATATGATAGGCCACCAGGGATTCTGATGATGATATGGCTGACAGTACAAGAACTAGCAATTAAAGACAAAAAAAAAAGAGTGCCTGCAATGCTGATAAATCATGAATTTTTGTTTTAAATATGTATCTAAAGATGGCCTCTCAAGGAAAGCAGATAGTGTTTTCACTGATCACATCAGGGAGATGATCTGGCATCCTGGCTGGCTTGCTAGCATAAGGAAATTGCTTTCTCATTCTCATCCTATACAGCACAGAGAAAGCTGGAGATAAAATTCCCAGAATAGCAGCAGAATTTCAGACATCGTTTTCAGTGTCCATATATTTAGTGTATAATTAAAAATTAATAATTATGTGGTTTAAAATGATTAAAAATTAATTCCTCCTTTTAGATTACTGCTTCAGGTAAAACAGCTCTGGAGTCAATGTCATTTCTCGGACATGAAGGACAGTGATAAGACAGTCTATATTTTTTCAAGATGGCTTTTGCTTAACTCAAGGGTGGCAGATGCTAACATACTTAATAGAGTTTAATGATACGTAGAGTTTTGAAAGCACATATGAACCATGCACAAATGAATTAGTAAATATAAGGGCAGAGGCCACATAAACCAGAGAAAGCAAATGCGTCTTCCATCATAGGCCATTCTATGATTCTATGGACAGAGCCTTGAGTAGCCTGATCTAGTTCAGAGGCATCCCTGTCCATGACAGTGAGGTTGGATTAGAGGATCTCTAAGGTCCCTTCCAGCCTAGGCTATTCTGTGATTCTATGATCTGCATGTTCCATAACTCGTATTATAATGGTTTGATATTGCTATCAGACAATAAGAACTCTACTCTTACTTAAATAATGAACAAGAGTAAATAGTAATTTGAATTTAAATAATAATTGGAGAGTGAAATGATGACAATCAGGAAGAGTGGAAATTGAGCTAGTATTTAATAGCCATATTTATAACTATACCTTTTATCTTGTTCTTAAATGGCAGTCTGTGATACCTAGTGTTCTCAGGTAATTTTCAAATTAGTAAACTAAAAAAGATAGCACCTTATGTCTTCAATTAAAGAAGACCTGCAAATCTATATTCCCATAGAGACCTCACTGCAAAACTCATAAAGTACTCAGCAAAGCTGAAACTCTATGTCTGTATTAGATTAAGGCTCAAAATAGCTTTAACGTTTACATTTCTTTTTTTCAAACTAGTGAAGCAGTAAATTATTCCTGTAGAAATTTTTTCCTTTGCAAAACTCATCATTTTGCAAACTAAAAAAACACATAAAAAACAATGCATAGTGCTTTTGATCAAACATATTTTTTCAATGAAATAATAGCAAAATATCTTAATCTGTAAAGTACATAACTGCACAAGCAAATAAGGGATATAGTTTGAAAATGTTGCAATATGCTTCCAAATATAGCTAATCATAACTAAACTAATTTCTTCTAACTTGTAGTTAACATCTATTAGACGACACAAGAAATTTCATTTTTACATAGTGAAGTTATTTGAACGTATTAACTGTATGTTCTTGTCAAATTCTAAAAAATCATTAGTGATGGTGTGATTCAAATAATTTCTTATCAATCAAAAAAATGACAATAGAAAACAAATAGAAAATCCTCATTATTTATCAAAATTGGTTATGTTTCATATAAAAAAACCAACACTGCTTTAATTGACCACTCTAAGTCCTGAGCTCTAGACATTAGAAAAGATATAAATGCAATTTTTCCTCAATAGCTTTGGAGAGACTGTTTCAGAAAATATTAAGAAACAATGCATGACAAATGACTGTCAGGGAAAGCTTTACTAACTGTAACATCAATATTTTTGTGTACATGTTGTAAAACCTAAGCAGGAGCTATGTTTTTTATCTTTGCAAAATGTTAAGACATCTGTCTCATTCCTGTTCAGATTAGTAAACTGACTTTGCCTGCTAAAAGCGGTCATAGAAACATAGAATTGTTTACATTGGAAACGACTTGTAAGTTCAAAAAGTCCAGCCATTAACGTAGCAATGCCAAGTCCACCACTATACCATGCCTCTAAGCATCACATCTGCACATCTTTTAAATAATACCAACCACAGCCCTGGGCAGCTTGTTCAACAATACTTAACAACCTTATCAGTGAAGAAATTTTTCCTAATATCTATTCTAAACCTCTCCTGGACCAACTTGAGCCCATTTCCTCTCATCACTTGTTATTTGTGAGAAGAGACAGGGCTCCACTTTGCTACAACCTCCTTTCAGATAGCTGTAGAGAGTGATAAGGTCTCTACTGTGCCTCTGTTTCCTGCGGGCTGAACTGCCCTAGTTCCCTCATGCTCCTCAGAAGACTTGTTCTCCAGATGCTTCACCAGGTTCGTTGCCCTTCTTTGGACCTGCTCCAGCACCTCAATATCTTCCTTGCAGTGAGGGGCCCAAAACTGAACACAGGATTCAAGGTGCAATCTCACTAGTGCCCTACTAGGGCACTCCCCCACTAGGGCCCTACTCCTGCTGGCCACACTATTTCTAATCTAGGCCACAATGCCGTTGCCCTTCTTGGCCACCTGGGCACACTGCTGGCTCATGTTCAGCCAGCTGTCGACCAACACTCCCAAGTCCTTTTCCACCAGGCAGCTTTCCAGCCACTCTTCCCTAAGCCTGTAGAGCTGTCTGGAGCTCTTGTGACCCAAAGGCAGGACCTGGCACTTGACTTTGTTGAACCTCATGTAATTGGCCTCAGCCCATTGAACCAGCCTGTCCAGATCTCTCTGCAGAGGCTTCCTGCCCTTGAGCAGGTCAACGTTCCCACCCAGCTTCGCATCATCTGCAAACATACCAAGGGTACACTTGATTCCCTCTTCCAAGTCATTGATGAAAATATTAAACAGAATTGGTGACATGTCAGGGTGATACGGCTAGATAGAGCTCCTGGCTAAATATGTGACATGTCAGGTATTGTATTTTTAGGAAGGATGATCATAACTTTTTGGAAGCTCTGGAGCATGTATCTCTATTGACATTTTCCTCTAGTCTCTATTCAGACTCAAAAAAAAAATGGAGCTCAGTCAACATTTTCTCTTTGCAGCTGCCGCTATGGGAGAAATGCTAAGATAAAGTATTCTAATTACGTCTTTAGATTAATGGTATAATTTTGCTGAACTGTCAACAAAGAGATTGGCATAAGAATTCTCCAGGCCTGTAACATGCACAGCAACATGTGAGAGATGGTGAGGGAGAGAGAGAGTGAGTGGGCTAAGAACTTAATGAAATAATTTTCTTGCAGCACACATAATTCCCGCTCATAGTAATTCTAATGAAATACAGCAGTAATTACAGTAAAATATAAATATTTATTAAAGTTGTAACTGTAAACATTCTTCTGTTTTCCCTCACAGTTAGAGAGGGTACGGAAAAAAATGAGTTGCTCGCTATTCTTCAAAGAGCATTAAAATTAACTTTGTGTGATCAAGGAATATTTTAATTGAACATTTATTCTATGCACTAGGAAATATGCATAGAAGAAATAAGGAAAATATCCATAGTGGTGTTCAAAATATGAAAAATAGTTTTAAGACAACTAAGCCTGCATATATAGTCATTTTAAAGTCTAATTTCATCTTTACCCTCATCTCCCCAGTCCACTTGTTTTTGTTCTCTCTTTATTCTAGATCCATAACTGAGTCAAGCATACCATTCCATGGAGACAACATTAACAACATGCTGTTTGTTTTTTTGAGATCTGAAGTGCTGACCAAGTTTTTCTGAAGGAGAGTTTGACTTCAGCTGGGAAGTTTCCACAACATAACAAATATGCTACCTGTGATAAACACAGGATTGGAATAAGAGGTTGGGATGGAAAGACGGATAAAATTTTGCTGTACATTGGAAGCAATATGTGACTAAAACAATCACTAGCAGGTACACGGAAGATGATAATTATATTCATGAGAAGAGGTGCTGCATATAAGAAATAAGCAGATAGAACAAACAGGAGATAATTATTCACCATACTGACTAAACATTTAAAAGTAACATCATTTACAAAAAACTTCCAAGTGAACATATGTATTGATCCACATGTTTCATGCTGGTTGCTGAATTACTTACACCAGAAATAAAATAAAGTAAGATTCTGCTGTAGCTGGATATCAGTACTATAATGTGAAGAAATAAACGCTACCATTAAAATATCTCTGTACCTGAATATAAAGTAGTAAATACTCTCCAAAATATAGTTCTATATTAATACAAATGTTCTGATCCCAAAACATAAATGATTAAAACAGCATTAAGAAGATAGTTTCAGTAAAACCGACATAGAAAAGACTAGTTTTCTTAAGCAAAACATCACTTTGTGAGTTTTTATTTTCTGTTTTAATTACAGACAGCACAAAATAATGGGCCAATAATGTGAGCTGTATATAAAAAAAGTTTCTATAATTTTTATTTGCAAGGATAATATTCTACCCTTTTTGTTGAATATTTCTGTCATTCTTTAAACCATTGGTATTCAATAATATTTCTGTCATTCTGTAAACCATTGGCATTCAATAATATGTTTCATATTAAAACAAAGACTAATATTAATACAAACATTAAAGGCTTGTATAAAACACAATTATCTTAGTGGAAATGTTGCCAGTAATTTCAACCGGCATTGAATTAAACCTTCACTTATGACAAAACTCAAAAAAAGAGTCATCTATGAATGGTAAACAGTGGCAGATTTTTATTGTTTAACAAGTGAAATCTGCTGATTTGACTCTAACCAATCTTAATGATGTTACTAGAAACCAGTCAACAATATGTCCCTTTCAAATTTTTAAAGCTGTAAGTAAAATATTGGGCTACTCATATACCACAACTGTTCTAGGTGCAGACAATTTTAAAACATATATTTGATTTTTCTTCACACACCAAAACTGTTTGGCTGCATTTTCAGTGTCTGATTACTTATTGAAGCAGACACAAGGCTGTTTCTCATTGTGGGCATGTGTCTGCCAATTTTAAATGTATTAAAAGAAAGTACATTATATATTTGCATGGGATCTCAGAGCTTTCATTACTGCAGATCTTTGTGAACAGCATAACAACCACCTCCCATTTATAACTGTTCATCAGTCATGAAGCAAATACATCAAATGTAGCTATGGGTAAACAGAAAAATCATTAATTCAGTCTGAAATATTTCATAGACATTGAAAATTTTGCTGTGGAGAGAAAGGGTTGTATCAAAGGGAGAAGCTCACATGTGAGTCGCAGTACCTTTAAAAAAAGAATACTAAAACCAGTGACCTCACAGCTTTGTAGTAATCACCAAAGGTGCTCTATGGATCACTGAAGATCCTCATTCAGCTTGGTATATATGAGAATCCTAATCTGTCCTTAAGATACTGAGATTTTTGGGGGGCCTGTGGTTCTTAAGCATTTTTATGTTACATCACTACACCCTGCTAACCCAAAAAGATGTGGAGGGAACTGGTGGATGAGGTTGCTAAACCCCTCTCTATTATATCCAAAAGTCATGGCAGTCAGGTAAAGTTCCCACTGACTGGAAAAGGGGAAAACATAATCCCCATTTTCAAAAAGGGAAAGAAGGATGAACCGGGGAACTATAGGCCAGTCAGTCTCACCTCCGTGCCTGGTAAGATCATGAAGCAGATCCTCCTGGAGGCACTGCTGAGGCAGAAGAATAATGAAGAGGTGATTTGGTACAATCAGAATGGCTTCACCAAGGGTAAATCGTGCCTGATAAAACTGGTGGCCTTCTATGAGAAGGTCACAACATCAGTAGACAAGGGAAGAGCAACTGACGTCATTTACTTGGACCTGAGCAAAGCCTTTGACACTGTCCCACATGACATCCTGGTCTCCAAGCTGTTAAAATACAGGATTGATGGATGGACAATTCAGTGGATAAAGAACTGGCTTGACGACCACACCCGAAGAGTGGCTGTCAATGGGTCCATGTCCAAGTGGAAGCCAATGACAAGTGGAGTCCCTCAAGGATTAGAACTGGGACCAGTCTTGTTTAACATCTTCGTCAGCAATGTGGACAGTGGCACTGAGTGCACCCTCAGCAAGTTTGTCGATGACACCAAGATGTGTGGGGCGGCTGACACCCTGGAAGACAGGGATACCATCCAGAGGGACCTGGCCAACTTCATGAAGTTTAACATGGACAAGTGCAAGGCCGTCCATCTGGGTCGGGGCAATTCCAAGCACCAATACAGGCTGGGCAGTGAT
>NW_009694790.1:0-23679 GCF_000703405.1 Apaloderma vittatum
CGGGGGTTCCGTGGCTGCCGGGTCCGCTCCTGCTCCTTTCACAGCAAATTACAACAGATCGGTATCGCACGACCTCCCTCTTAGCGCCTGTGGTAGGCACTGCTCTGGCGTCGGTTGTTTGTTTTTAAGTTATAAATCGGGCTTCTTCTAAGGCAGATTCCCACCGTGGCTGCTGAGCTCCGTGGCACGCCGAGCCGAGACCCGAACCAGCTCGGAGTAGTAAACGCGGAGTCTGCAGAACGGATGGAGGAGGGTCGCGGTTAACGTGGCGGGGGATTGGAATTCTTTCTCTCTTGCTTCCAGGTGCTTAACAACAAGAGTAACAACAACAACAAAAAATGCATGTTTTCCCATCATGTCTCTCCATGCAGTAGCTCTAGCCAGCTACAGCAGAAGAGAAGTCTTCAAGCACCCCCGCTCTGACAAGGTAAGGCAGGGAAAGAATCTTAAATGTTGGCTCCGTGTAGGTGGGAGGACTTCTTTTTAAATTAAAACCAGCTTTTTTTTTGCTGTCAGTGGTTGTGGCAAACACTTTAAGTGCTCATGGTTTCTTTATGAAGTTAATTTTGGAGATACGGACCTAATATTAAGGGTGGAGTGGAATGGTTGACTCATTTGTGATATAAAATATGTCAAGGTGAGTGTGGTTTATATGGGTTGTGGCAGCGTGTCGTGGTACTTTCATGCACCTCTCATCACTTACAAGTTCGCTTTAATGTTTTTTGTTTTATTTTGTAGTTTGTTTTTTTGTCTAGCTTGGTAGTTAAATATTAAAGCAACTCTCTGTGATATAGTTGAAATTGTAACATCTTGAAAGTATATGGAAGTATTTTATCTGAATTCTCAGAACACCACTTGCTTCTGAGATCTAACAGATGGGAGAGTTGTTTAAAAAAAAAAGAAAATGTAAAACTTAGCACTCAATATTTACACTTACTGATAAAATACTTACATTTCCACTGGGTGTCAGTCAGTTGTGATAATTGCATCCTAAGAGGCAGAGTCTGTTTATTGCTGATATTAAAAACCTTTTTTTAAAAAAAAAATAGAAGTAATTAACAAAAAATTAGTAATATTGACAATGTCATATTTATATGTATAAAGCCTGCCTGCACAACTGTTTCTCTAAATTAGCTTGTTGGGGCTGGGGGTGGAAAGAAGGTGCTATCAAGTACTGAAAAGAGTATTTTTCTAAGCACTGGCATTAATCAGGTGCTAAATACTTGAAATTCACTGTGCTATCTTTGGCCCCAAAATGTTTTTCTTCAGTTAAAAGGGAAATTCTTTGCGGGTTTTAGTTTCTTCTGCTTTCCGTGAGTCTGAAAGGTATCTGGAGTAGATCTGCTCTCTGGGTTGCCTCGCCATCTCATGGGACCATGTGGGGAACACAGAGATCACCACAGGGTGGCAACCCACCTTTTAACTAACCCCCTTCTCTTTATATGGGATCACAGAGGAGAGCAAGAGGCATACTGGGGGTGCTTCTGTGTGGAGCCATCTCACTGATGCCTGTGGAGAAGGCACAAAGTGCACCTTGGTTAAGTGCCTTTTAATGCTGTGCCCATCGGAACAGGGCACCCATTTGATTTTCCTGGTTTCTGTGATGTGCTCTGTAGGTGCATGATGTATTTGGGGCAGCAAAGAGGGAGCAGGAGACCAATGTGTGACCTTCACGTGGAATCTGTGAGCTTGGGGAGCAGAGCTGGTGCTTTGCTGTCCTGAGTGTCTCTTATTCACTTGTTAGAATTAGCCCCTCGGTATCTGTGCTAAACTGCTTGCCCTGGTTTGGTTTATGCTGGTTTGACAATGTAATAAATCCGGCTTTGGGGTTAGAAATACCAAATCGGAAGCGTCATGACCGCACAAAGCGAAACGCTTGTTTGGGACAAATCTGCTCAATCAGTTAAAATGCATTTGGAGTTTTTGTCGGTTTGTACTGGCAGGCTGTATGCCAGGCCAGGGATTATTTGTGTCACAGCTATGCTGAGCCAGCCACGTTGCTGACGAGAAGCACACGTACAGTGTTCTGTCAAATTATGTGATTATGTGACCATTCTGGAGAAAAGAAGGCTCCAAGGAGACCTTATTGTGGCCTTCCAGTATCTCAAGGGGGCTACAAGAAAGCTGGTGAGGGGCTTTTTAGGATGTTGGGTACTGACAGAACTAGAAGGAATGGATTGAAGCTAGAGATGGATCAGTTCAGATTGGACATTAGGAAGAAGTTCTTCCCCATGACGGTGGTGAGACACTGGCACAGGTTGCCCAGAGAGGGGGTGGAAGCCCCATCCCTGGAAGTTTTTAAGGCCAGGCTGGATGGGGCTCAGGGCAGCCTGATGTAGTGGGGGATGTCCCTGCCCATGGCAGGGGGGTTGGAACTAGATGATCTTTAAGGTCCCTTCCAACCCTGACAATTCTATGATTCTCTGCTTGCTCCCAGTCGATACAGCTGAGAGCTCAAGCAGTTGGGGCCTCAGATTTTGCTCATAGCTTGTGTACATGTAAACAGGCCCGTGCTTCCTGCTGCAAGTGGGTGGTTCCTTGAACTCTTTTCCACTTCGCTGCGGTTTTTTAAACCACATTCAGCGTTTTGTCTTGTATATGCCTTATGCACGTGTTGAAACTCTCCACAGTAGGAGAATTAATTTGGTTGCCTGCCTTCTGGTGTGAAGTACAAGATGTGGGCTTGAGATGCCAGCGCTCCTCAGATGGTATGCGCTTCTGGCAAGATTTTTCAGACAACCATAAATGTAGACAGTGGTTAAGTGACCATTGACAGGCCTTAGCATGGTGTTCTTACTGCTGGGATGGCTGTGAGACTGGGGTTATCATTACCAGAGTACTGTTGCCTTATAACACAATTGTCTCCCTATATGTTCTTCTAGTTAAATCACAAAAGCCTGAAGGTGGCTTTCACCGAGTCCACGTACTCTTCAAATCCCTCAGCGAGGATTAGCTGCCTTGCTCCAACACCTCAAATCTCCGTTCTCTCAGGTATGCCAATTTGTTCTAAAATGCCTCCCTCTGGGGACCTTTGCTGGTGCCCGTAGTGCTAGCAAAAGCTATTGATGTTTGTGTGTACTAAACAGGGATAGTCCGGTTGGAGAGGGAACCTTGCTTACTGGCTTTGAAGATGGGACAACATCAAAGTATATTATACAGTTGGGAAGTATGTTGTGGGTTTTCATTTTCTTTTGGGGTCATTTTAGTTATGCTGGCATTTTGAGTGCTCAGAATTTCTGTTCAGATGATTCTTGACATATTAACTGCTTGTTTTTTCAGTAAATAGTTCCTCAGGTTTTAACAGTTACCGTTATTATTTACATGAGTATCAGTTGAAAAACTGAACTTGAGATTTATTTATTGGAACTGACCTATCTCTCGTAGCCTAAACATGGAGTTTGGGTTGGTTGGGGTTTTGTTGTTGTTGGTAGGCTTGGGGTGGGCTTTGCAATAGGAAAGATGACGACTTGAAGGTGGTAAGACTAGATGTTTTGTCTTGCACAGAAACGATGTTTTCATTTGCACAGGAGTGCCTTAACCTGGGCTAAAATGTCGGTAGTTACCAGGGTTGCTTTCTTTTCCTGAAAAGATAAGTTTGTTTGAAAGTCAACTAGCTTTTATTTCCCCTTCGTGCCCTTGCACTGCCATGGCTGGCTTTGTTTGCAAGGTGTTTCTTTGCCAGCGCAGCCAGTAAAATTTGCAGTTTTGCTGCTGTTTCTGCAAGAGCTTTATCCTGATAACTGGCAGGTGTCTGGTCCCAATCACTGATGAACTCTTCAGTTAATTTTGACCTGACTTTACTAGGACAGCATTGCTAGCAGATCTTGGCGTATAGCTTATACGTGATGTCCTTAATACTTTTTCAGCTTTCTCTTGCTGAGAACTGCTCTTTATGTAAACTTGCTTTTCTAAACTATGTGGGTGGTTTTTTTGTTTTGATTTTGATCCCTTCATGGGTAAACTTTCTTATCATGCAGTTTGAGTGCATGATGACTTCCAGGTGAGTGACTCCAGGAGAGGTTTGTTGTTTTCCCTTGAGATATGTCCAAGGAGAGCAACCTCTGGGCAAAGTCTGCAGTCTGCAAGACTTGCTGCTTTCTTGACTAGCAGTGTTTAACATGCCTCATGGTCCTTGCTTAAGAGCTCTTTGCCAGGGAAATGAATCTTCTTGATTGTATCTATTCTTAGAATTTTACAACCGACTTATCGTCTCCAAAGGAGACAGTTGTTAACTTTATTGTTGTGTTGTGGTTGATAATTTCTTCTTGAACATAGACTTTATGTCTCATCTTTCCATTGCTTGGGTGATGACACTTCCTGCAAGGCTTTTTGTTCCAGGTGTAGGTCTTCAATTTATTCTTGAATATCTACTGGTTGCAGTGCTTCCTTCTACATCACATTAATGTTGCTATATTTGCCACTGAAAATGTTTTCTATTGAACTCGGTTTTGCAGTAGATCACGTAGGACCTTGGCAGGCAGTGCTTTGGACTCCTTCAGAGGCATTATAATGAACTCTCTATGACAGAGCTAATTTTCTTTATGGCTTCACGTAAGTTTTGTCACCCCTGTGAATAAGGGACTGAAGGTTACTTTAGCCTTTTCCACATGAGGAGTGTCTGACAGAACTGGAACATGCAAATACATGACCTTTTATTTCTAAGTGTATTTTTTTTCTTTCTGCTGTATTTATACTCCATATATCTTACTGTAACGCGATCTTCTCTTTTTACTACCGATAGAACCAGTAGCCGTACCTCATCCAGTTTTGTGGAACAGTGGTGTTTTTGAGAATGCTAACAATCAGTCACTGTTAAAAGTCGTAACTAATTGTGTTTGTCTGGCAGTAGCATACTTTACTGTTGGTTTACTACCTAACCTTATCAATGACAGAGAATTGCTTCCTGACTGCAGAAAGCAAGAGCTTTTGTCTTTCAGGAGGCAGCAGCAGAGTGGTTTGTGGATTCAGGTCTTCTTCTCACTCATATTAAAAATAATGTGAGTTTTATTCGTGTTATAAATTAAAATTCTAATTAATTGTTGTTTCCTAACCTCTTGGTTTCTTCCCCTTTCTGAACAGATGAATACTCAAGGCCAGCAGTGATTGGACATGCAAAAAGTTTTGGATCATACCCAGGCAGCGCTGAAGCTATCAAAGACATTCTCGTGTCTGTTTTAAATGGATCTGGTTTGAAGTCCTCTCTGTTGCTGGAGCAGACCACAATGCAGGGAGCTGAGCATCCAGACAGCGATGTAGAACGGTGGGAAGAAAGCAGCGCCGGGGATAGCCGTGACGACAGCGACAGCGATTCCACGCACCACAACATGGCCTCTACGCAAACAGACATTCGGTTTACAAGGCACCGGGCAGGCTGGGACAACACATACTGTGATTCCTCTAAACCTTCACTGGATACTTTCTTTTGTCCCCATTACTCTGGTGGGGATCCTGTTGCTTCCTCCTCGGATGGTTTCAGTCTTTCAGATGTATCCCTTCTGAAGCGGGACTGCTTTACCCAAGTGACATTAACAGGAGGCACTGTCACGTCGTCTGTTGTGTGTTCTGGAAAAGAACGTTATACTTCCCCTGAACGAGACTGGACTTTCACAAGGTTTCTTTCCGATTCAACTGTTGATAAGCCAGCAGATCTGTTGAAATATCCTGATGCTTTGGAGCCTGCACCCGCCAGTAACAGTGACAGCAGTTCTCCCAGTGGACTTTCTCAGTCAGAGCCAGTCAGTCGAACAGGTAACTTCACAGATTCCATTTTTGTTTAAGGTTTCTGTGCTAGGAATGACAACTGTTGAAATGGGGCCTTGTTTATGGTGGTTGTGAGTTGGACAAATGTCATCATTCAAAATTAGAAAGAGGGGAGAAAGAAAAAGCTTAGAAACTGGACAACTAGAGGATTGGACTCAGTAAAATGGTAGACACTCAGGTTTGCAGTGCTCTGGTGATGCAGAGATGCTTCTGTATTTTTCTTTATTTTACCTTTGGTAAAATACAGAAATCGCGAAGCTGTGGGCAATGTAGAACATACACTGAATGAGGCTTTTACTAACTTCATCTTGTCTTCATGGTTACCCTTCTCCCAAAAGCAGATAGCGTGGATCTGGACGTTTGACAGTGATTTGCTGGTGTGTGAGGGCTGCCTGGGACATCTTGTGTTTGACGTGAGCTGGAGGAGAGGAAGTCCTTTTGATTCTGGCGTTTTGGAGGCAGACCACTAACATCCATTTTCATTGTGACAAAATGACTTGTGCCAGAGCAGGGCTACTTTTCTTTCCTTTCCAGATGCATCTAATACACATGAGGATTTTTTTTTCGAGTTTTTTTAATTTTTTTTTTAACCTCCTGTGTAGTACCTAATGTTAATACAGACAGCCTTTGCTACAGTGAGATGAACCACTTTTATTTATAAAGGGTGTTATCCGTGTCTGAGGGCTTATTCTTACTCAATGCTGAGCCTTGGAAAGATGATGCAACCGAGGCCTAATTTTTCTGCTGGAAAGTAGATAAAAGGCGGAGAACACTCAGTTTGCCTTTGTAGCAAAAAGGCAAAGGCTGTGTTGTTTGGTTGTTTTTGCTTTTGTTCTTCTCCCTCTGGTCAACAGTAGTTTTATTAGTGACACTCTAAGCTCTACTTTCAAGCTCTGGCCCTTCCAAACTATTCACACCTTGTTCTTCTATGGCTTCAGGCTGTTGGCTGGATCTCCAATAGGCACGTGCTGTTTGCAGGATGCAGGGAGCTCTTAATAATAATAACTGTTACCTGGGATAGGTTGTTGCCAAAAGTTAGCATGGTGACGATTATGATGGTTTCCTTCTACTGTGTGTTTTTGTTGGCCCCCATGCATTTAAGAGGTGCACGTTCTGGGAGGAGGAAATCACGCCCAGTGGTTGGAGCCAACTGGGGCCAGTCACGCAGGTTTTTGGGTAGCTGGGTCTGGAAAACACAGCCCAGGCTCTTGGTGTGAGTGGGGACTGTGAGGCACGTGTGTAAGGGCAAATAAATAAATCGTGCGTGACTCGATCTCTTGGCACAAGTAGGATGTGTCACAAGTTTGTGTTGGGTCAACAGTGTTGTTGACGCTCCAGAGCACAAACAGCAATACGGCAGCCAGGTGACTGGAGAAGTAGTGTCCTTGATTTTTGTAACCAATACTCCTCATGGGAGCCAGGTTCCTGTCACACACTGCACAAAGTGGTGGGCTCTGTCTGCATTGGACTTTGGTTCATTCTGTACAAAGTAGATGTTTCTGCATTTCTTTGTTCCGTGTTGCTTCTAGCCATTTGACTCCCCACTGGGTAGCCTGTGGCAGGGGAAGCAAAATTTCATTCTCCTCTGCATCATGCAGGAGTATGAGGATGGGAAAAGTGAATGACAAACTGAAAAAGAAGAAATAAAATGCCTAATGTGGAGGCAGGAGTTACACAAAACCATTTCCTAACTTGCAGTCCTTTCCATTACTATCTCAGAGGTAGCTGGTTTATTGCAGGAGAATTGGTGAGGGGTTCACAAAACGTAAGAAAATGAGATAACATAGCTTACATCGGGATAAACAATTTTTTTTTTTTTCTCAGTGGGTTTCACCACATTTTCTGTCAGTGGGAGTTTTTGCTGGTCCTGTGAAACTCCTGCTTGGCCTCATTCATGCTTTTAGGGGCTATTTTCCTGTAGCATCATGCGACCTTTGAAAAAGCTCTGTCATTGTTAATGAGGTGCCTGTGACTGAGGTTGGTGTTTTCTGGGGACTGCGTTGTGGCTGATGTGTCACTGACAGTTCACAGGGCTTGTTCTTTCTTTTAAACTCTGTGTCCATCAAGGCCATTTCCTTCTGTGCCTCTTCAGAGCTTTTTCCCCAGCCCCAGCAGCCTCCAGGCAAACGTGGTCAGGAGCAGAAGGGCAAGCAGATTATTTTTTGTGTCAGACCCAGAGCTGCTGGATGTGCTGGGCTCCTACCCACTTTACACGCTTTTCACTTAAAGATGCAAGAGGTAAGCAAAAGAGAAAACACCTATTAGAGATCAAAACTGTACTTAAGATGAATTGCATCTTACATTTTAGAGAGAGAAGAATAATTTTCCCATTTTCTTATTTGTGCTTATTATTTCTAGTACATAGAGTAATGTTTATTAACTGGTGAGCATGTAGGCTTTATCAAGCTGTAGAGCCATTAGCACTTACCTGTCCTCTCTTCACACTGCTTATCCAGTAAAATGAATTGTCACATAGGCATGAAAGTAACCTAATTAGGTGATTTCAAAATAGATTTAAAGTCAGATTGTCAGTCAGCCTTTCCATTTCACAGAATCACAGAATGTCAGGGATTGGAAGGGACCTTAAAAGATCATCTAGTCCAACCCCCTGCCAGAGCAGGATCACCTACAGTAGGTCACACAGGAATGCGTCCAGATAGGTTTTGACTGTCTCCAGAGGAGGAGACTCCACACCCCCTCTGGGCAGCCTGCGCCAGGGCTCTGGCACCCTCACAGGGAAGCAGCCCCTCCTCACGCTCAGCTGGGAACCTCCTCTGTTCCAGCTTGTACCCATTGCCCCGTGTCCTGTCATTGGACATCACTGAAAACAGCCTGGCTCCGTCCTCCTGACACTCACCCTTGACATATTTATAAATATTTATGAGGTCACCTCTCAGCCTCCTCTTCTCCAAGCTAAAGAGACCCAGCTCCTTCAGCCTCTCCTCATAAGGGAGATGTTCCACTCCCTTCATCATCTCTGTGGCTCTGCGCTGGACTCTCTCAAGCAGTTGCCTGTCTCTCTTGAGCTGAGGGGCCCAGAACCGAACACAATATTCCAGATGTGGCCTCACCATGGTGTACACAATTGAAGTATTATTAATTCTGTTCAAAACCACTGTGTCTGTGTTGCTATGCTTGAGCACAGTGTTGACTTTCCAGCCTGATGTCATCAGTGCTCAGGGCAGCGTAGCATGGTTTCTGTAAACAAGGCAATGTAAAGAATCAAAACTAGGCCTGAGAGTCAGTGGCCTTTAGTTGGAGAAAAAGTTTTCATAAATTAGTCTCATAGTTTGTGAGACTTCTCTATCTTTTTCTGTGACTTTTAAACTAATTTAAGAGTGAATTTTTAATATTTTTTTTTTTTTTAAACAAAGAGCCTTCTCTTGAACGGTATTATCCGCAAGGGCTTAGAATGGCATGTGTGGTGGTACCACTTAGGTATGGTCTATTTTATCCTGTGAACGCCACAGTGAAACAGAAATTGCTTGGTCGTAAGGTCAAAGAAGAGGTAGTAAACAAACACCAGTCAGTGTAGAAGATGGGAGTCGTTTCCTTTTGTATCTCATTAGTGTGTACGTGTGTTATATATAATCTTCGTCATCCTTCCAGCACGTTTCTCATAGCAGTCATTGTGAGTACTTTGAAAACAAAACATGAGGTCATGATCTGGGCAGGAAGATTGTGACTACATATTTTATATATAAAAAGCCCCAGCTGTACACGCTACCGTGCAGTATGGGTTGCATCTGGAAACAGTAGGGAGGTTTCCCTGAGGTGTGGGAAAAAAAAGCGGCAAAGTTTTTTCCAAACTTTTCAGATTCAGGGAATCTTTTGAGGCTGATGCATCTCCCTGCACATCCAGACAGCAGCAGTGAAGGTGCTTTTTGTGTTTTGGGGTTTGTTTTGTTTTTTTTTTTTCTCCATTTTTTTTAATTCTGCCTGTTGTGAATGAGCAGAGAGTGGTTTTAGCTGCCCATGTGGAAACTGCAGAGCATCCCTGTAATCCCAGCCTGAGGTTCTGGCTGTCGTTGTCCCTTGCAGCTCAGACCATCCCTGCAGAGGTGCTGTCACCACACAGCGTTTAAACTCTGTTTCTCTAGTAGTGAGGCTCTTGTTTCAGGTTGCTATGGGAGTTCAAATGCCAGCATGTTTCTCATTTCGCTCTCCTCCTTGACTTCCTCCACATCCTTCAGCTCTACCAGTGTTAAGTTTTGGAAAAGAAAGTTTGCTTTGCTTTCTGGAAGTCGTCCTGCATGTATCCTGTGAGCTGCAGAGAACGAGAGAACTAATAGAAGTTCTTGTTATACCCACAGGTTCTACTTCTCCTTTGAACATAAGTGTTTTACCCTTGAATCGTTCCTTGCAGGACATCTGCATGCTTCCAGAAGATGTGGAGAAGGTGAGGAGAACAAAGACTATTGTCATAATGTTTTGGGTTTTTTCCATTTTATAGTGGCAAAGCCAAATGACAGGAGGCTTTTCTAAATAACAGAACTTTCTACTAGATGGAGTAATCTTTACAAATACTGTACTTTCCCTCTTGTTCCCCTTTGTGGGTGAACTTACAAACCTAAAATGCCTATTGCTTAATACATGAATTAAATATTTTAATTTATGTAAAAAATAAAAATATTTTCGAAAACTGTACATTTCTACTTCTGCATTGTTTTCCCACACATTCCTTGAGACCCAATTTTAAGATTATTATAGTCACTTTAAAGTTATGTTAGAATATGTTATGTAGGATTTGTTGCAGCTACATGCGTATAAATGGGATTTACCTCATGCTTTTACTGTCAGGAAATAGGGGGAGGTAGGTGGATTTTTTTTGTATGTACTTATGATGAGCCTGTAAGATTGCTGTAAAAGAATTACAGTGTGAATAACGAGCACAGTAATTATAACATCTGCAGCAATTTAAGCAGTTTTACGTGGTTTATAATTTGCATAAGGGGCCCAAACCACTTGAGGTGTGTTGTCGAATAGGCAGCCCATTTGAGCTTATAAACAGAGATAAAGATGAGAAGATAATGCTGTCACACAGTAACTCTGTGTTTTAAATGTTAATCTTTTCTAACAAATGGAAAAGAGGGGTTAATGTTACAGTTAGGTATTTCAACGAGTAGAATTTAATACAAAAGAGCCTTAAAAATTAGCCTAGAAAAGGAGATTTTTTTGCTGGACTGTGGATGAGCATGTGGTCCCGTGTGCTGGGCCCAAGAGGTAATCACCTTTGTGCACAGCACTGGTTTTACTGGAGTGGCGAGTTCTCCATTTGATTTGAAGCTCTCGATGTCCCTAACGTGCATTTAAAAAGAAAAACAAAGCCCAAACTCACTCAATAAATCACACACCAAAACCCCAACAAACTTGTAAAATAGATTTTCATGTTGCTTTATGGGAAAAGTGTTTCGTGAAGAAGACTGTGTTTCCCCATCTGTCATGTGGGAACCAAAAAGAGAGTAATTTTCTTTCAGTCACTGGGAGACCAGTGAGAGGATTAGAAACCACAGTCTGAGAACTACAGAGTGAGGCAAGATCGCATCAGCTACTTCTGCTGTGCAGGTGATTGAGGGCTGGTTCGGTCCCCGTATGTTGCCTGATCTGGTTGAGAGACGTCCCTGCCTGTGACAGGGAGGTTGGATTAAATGATCTCTAAGGTCCCTTCCAGCCTAGGCCATTCTATGATTACAGGTTAAAAGCTATCAAGAGCCCATTGTGAGTGAGGCTGCCTTTAAAAACCAACAAAACCCAAACAAACAAAATACACAAACCCTAATAAAACAGCAATAAGCAAAAACCCCAAACTCAAAACACTTAGATGGTGAAAAAAATATCTCTTTTGAAACTGAAAACAAAGGTACGGGTAGCGTCAGCAAGTCTTGAGAGTTGTCGCGTGCCAGGAAGGAGATGGGCTAGAGGGACTTTCGCTGTTGGGAAGGAAGAGAAATGAGAAAGTTGGTGTGTCACAGCGGAATTGGATTTCCTTCCTGGCGTGACAGATGTATCAGGAGGCATAGCTGAAAGCTGATAAGTCATGCTGAGTACAGGAGTGCCTGTATCCCGTTCCATCTTTTTGCATCATAGTTCTCTGATACACTCACAACTGCTTTTACCAGCAGGACATGGCACTGTGCTCTGCCAGTAACTCTGGGTTAAGAGGTGCTGCGCAGGCTTTTTTGAATCTTCAGAGTAGGAGATGTTTAATTCTTTCCTTTGCTAATAGTGTGTCCTGAAGTTCACTGAAAGTTGTCTCTGGAGAAACTGCACAGAGCAAGTGAAGTTAGTCAGTGTTAGGGAAAAGATAAAAGTCTCTTCAAACACCTACAGGGAATTTGGGGCTTAACATTGGGATTAATTTTCTTAATGCATCTGGCTGTGGACAATAAGAGAGCAGTGATGTCTGTTGTGCTTCTTTTAGATTTGACTGTTTCTAAACACTGAAATATTTTTCATGCTTCCCATACAAGTTGTAGAGGGTGTAATAAATACTGATGTTGAGTCATACAGTTTTCTGAGCAAAAGCCACTTTTATGAAGCTTTAATTATCCCGCACTAAGAATCTCTAGCCTTAGATACTGCCTTGGCTTTTTAGACAGAGCTTTAGCTTTGCACAGTGCAAGCATACGCAGCTGAGGGGAGAGGGAGAGAATATCCTGGGCCTCTCTGGGTTTCCATCCATCCACCCGAGTGCATCAGTTTGATGCATCATCTGCTTTCGGGCTGAGCCTGGACTGGGAAGCTGTGCCCAGACCAGCAGCAGCGCGGGTGGGGTGCTCTGTTCAAAGCGAGGAACACAGCAGTGACAGGGAGCCCCGCGTTTGTCTGGATGTCTCTCTCACCGGTACCAGGGATGGCTTTACAAATTCCCTTTGCCCCGCAGAATGGGTGACCTTGGCAGCCAAGATGGTGAGGGACACCGTGGCGAGGGGATGTCTAGCAGGGAGCTTTGAAAGGGCTGGATTTTATTTCAGGCAGTGTGAACCCCCCAGGAGTTAGTTCATCTTATCACTGTCTTCCTGTGCAACCTTGAGTTGACCGTGTAAGCTTTCTCGCTGCATATTCCCTACCGCACTGCCTTAATTCCTAACACACAAAAGCATTTTACTAGCTTCTGTACTCCCTACCTCCCAGCCCCTTCAAAAATCTCTACTTCTGGCCCCATCCGAGTTAGCACGCGTGCAAAACTGCTTGTACACGCTGACTTGAAATTAAATCCTGTTCAATAGGTTGCACAGCTTCACACTTGCATACTAAATAATACAGTGTGACTAGAAGACTGTGTCCCTAAAATGCATACATATTCACGAATTAGGCGTGTAATCAAGTTTCTTTTTATCTAATAGATGGGTAAGATAAAAGTAAATTGTATGTTTTAATCAGGGGTGAGACAGCCTTTTGCAAATTGTCTCTGAATTGCCCTTGGGGTGGTTTTTTTTTTTTGGTGTTTAAATGAAAGGTGAGATAACCTTACGTTTTTGTTTCTTGAGTTGAAAAAAATACGAGGAAAAGGGATATGTTTCACTTCTTCTTAAGTAAGTAACAAATATGCTGTGTACTAACGAAAGTTTCAATCTTATGTCCAGGAAAATGCACACTTTTTTGTGGCTGACATGATTATAGCATCGCTAGAAAAAATGAAATGTAATATCCTAAACCAACAAGCAGAGTCCTGGGGTGTGGAGGAAGCAAGTGGATCAGACGGCAGCTATCACACTGATTTGGAGTTATCTTCTTACCCTAGAGTGAAGAAGTCTGATTCTTCTGTTGCCTCTTCAGACAGTGGTTATGAAGGCAAGTTACTTAGTCTATAACGCAACCTTGTCTGACAGCCTTTGTCATTTATTTTTGTGCAAGAAAACCCCAAGTGAATTTGGGCATTGCTTGAAACCAAATCCTCTGTTACCTTCTTTGAGTCTTGAGCTATGTTCCCTGAGGATCATTATGCCACAATTGTTTTCCCTGTGGGTCAGTTTCTTCCTTTTCGATGTTTACATCTGTGTTTAATTTATTATAATTACTTTTTCTTTTTTTTTTTTTTTTTTACAAGACAAAGGAAATGTAAGGTTGAAGTAGCACATGCCAAGAACAACTCTGTAGTTGGCTGGTTTTCTCTCTACTTAAAACCTCTTTTGCAGGATTTGAAGCTTGGCTCTTTCTTTCTGTGCATACTTCTGCACTATGCAGATCAGGCCATGCAACTGATTTGAGTGAAACTGCCCAGAGCGTTAATTCACGTATAGTTTGAGGCAAGATAATAAATGCTCCTGGCACTGTAATGCTTGAGTCAGCACCTGCATTTTTAAGTAGATTTTAGTCTCTTGAGTAATACATATCTTAGAGATGGAACTTATGTCTGAAGTCTAAATGACATAAGTTCTAGGGGAAAAATGAATGGTGTGCTTGCATGTGAGAAAGAGAGAGACCACTGATAATAGAAAACTTTTCGGTTTAGTCTCTAGAGGCTTCTACCTAAGAAACGGAGGGACATGCTGTCTGGTAGACTCCCAAGAACTGACTTTCTGTGTATTATATATAAAACCAAATACATAAAATGAAATAAAATCAGCGAAATTGCTCTGCAAGTACAGACAGTGTGCTAAAGTTTTGGTAAGCAAAGACAAAAATATAATTGCAGCTACTCTATAAATGTTGAAAAGATAAACTGGTGTTGTCTTTGTTCTGGACAGGCTGTGCTTTGCTGCCTGTCAGCTCCCCAGCGCACCTACCATCACATCATGAGGTTACCAGATTTCGTTGCCACAGTGACTCAGAGGATGAATACGTAATTATTGGTAAGACTTTAAAATTGTAACTCTAGAGGCAGCTCCATTGTTCCGCTGAATCTATTGCATCATTTGGAAAAATCTGTTGACTTGGCAGATGTTATTGCAGGAGAAGTAGCATGAGAAAATGGAAAGAGCAATATATGCATGACTCCTTATTAGAACACATGCACAAGTGGCAGACTAGTGCAGGATTTCCTTTCTTCAGAAAGGTATCTTTGCAGGTTTGAGGGTGTGGTTGGATGCCAAGTACCTACTAAAGCTGGTCTATGGCTCCCCTCCTCAGCTAGACAGAGAAGAGAAGAGAAGAGAAAAACGTAACAAGGTCCTTGTGGGTTTAGATAAGGACAGGAAGAGGCCACTCACTAATTGCTGTCAGAGGCAAAACAGACTCGACTTTGGAAAATTAGTTTATTACCAGCCAAGTCAGAGTAGGATAATAAGAGAAAAAAACGAATCTTAAATCACCTTCGCCCTATCCCTCAGATTTAATTTCATTCCCAAACTCTCTACCTCTCCTCCCCCTCTGGCAGCACAGGGGGATGGGGAATGGGGATTGTGGTCAGTTGATCACATGTTGTCACTGCTGCTCATGCTCTTCCTCTGCTCCAGAGTGGGATGCCTCTCACTGGAGACAGTCCTCTATGAACTTATCCAGCACGAGTCCTTCCCACGGGCTACAGAACTTCGCAAACTGCTGCGGTGTGGGTCCCTTCCGTGGGGTGAAGCCTTCAGGAGCGGACTGCTGCTGTGCAGATCCTCTGTGGGGTCACAAGTCCTGCCAGCAAACCTGCTCCGGCATGGGCTTCTCTCTCCATGGATCCACAGGTCCTGCCAGGAGCCTGCGCCAGCACAGGCTTCCCATGGAATCACAGTCTTCTTTGGGCATCCACCTGCTCCAGCAGGAGGTCCTCCATGGCCTTCAGGGGAATCTCTGCTCTAGTTTCTGGAGCAGCTTCTTCCCCTCCTCCTTCACTGACCTTGGCGGCTGTAGAGTTGTTTCATATATTCTCATTCCTCTCTCTCTCTCCAGCTGCAGTTATGCAAGTGGGTTTGTATTTTTCCCCTTCTTAAATATGTTATCTATCTCACAGATGCTACCACTGTCACTGATGGGCTCAGCCTTGGCCAGTGATGGGTCTGTCTTGAAGCCAGCTGGCATTGGCTCTGTTAGACACAGGGGAAGCTTCTGGCATCTTCTTACAGCAGCCTCCCTCCCCCTACCAAAGCCTTGCCATGCAAACCCAATACAGGGACTGAAATTATGTCTGAGGATTAAACCAAATGAATGTGGGTGAGCAAACTGTGAAGTTGGCACAACATTTGCCAACTGTAGCAGCATTGTTTGAGAGAATTTAGGACATGATCATTTCCTAATTAAAGAGGTTGATTAAGTTTTAGGCAGCCTTCCCTCTGCTCCAGAGCTAGAACAGAGTGTCTCTGTTGCCTTATATTCACCAACGCTCTGTTTCTCTTGAGGACTTCCTGAGTTTCTTTGGTTAGCTTCTGGTTTTTACATATACAGAAATAGAAACCCTTAAAAGTGGCCAGAACAATATTTAACCTTTATTTTTTTTCTTCCTTTTTTTCCCCCCCGCCTTCCTGTTGTAATGGTTTGACCCTGGCCGTTGGCCAGATGCCCACCACAGCCACTCTGTCACTCCCCTTTCTCAGCTAGATGGGGAGAAAATAGAAGGAAGGGTTGAAGTAAGGAAAGGCAGATCACTCACAGTTACCATCCTGAGTAAAACAGACTTGATTTTGGAAAATTAATTGAATTTATTAACAGTCAGATTAGAGAAGAGCAATCAGAAATAAAAGTGAATCTTAAAAATAACACCTTCCCCCATCCCTCCCTTCTTCCCAGAATTAACATTACTCCCAATTTGTTCACCTCCTCTCATGGGAGACCATTCTTCACAAACTTTCCCAATGTGAGTCCTCTCACGTGATACAGTTCTTGACAAACTGCCCCAGCGTGAGTCCTCTCCATGGGGTGCAGTCTTCCCAGGGAAACTGTTCCAGCGTGAGTCCCTGTTGGCATCACAAAAGTCCTGCCAGCAAACCCGCTCCTGTGTGGGCTTCTCTCTCCACAGGCTACAAGTCCTGCCAGGAATCTGCTCCAGTGTCACAGGGTCACAGCCCCCTTCCGGCATCCACCCACTCTGGTGTGGGATCCTCCACAGGCCACAGGTGGACATTTGCACCCCATCACCTCCATGGGCTGCAGGGGGACAGCCTGCGAATGGTCTTCACCATGACCCAGGGGAATCTCTGCTCCAGTGCCTGGAGAGCATCCTCCCTGTCTTTTTCACTGACCTTGGTGTCTGCACATATTCTCACTCCTCTCTCTCTCTCTCTGTGCTAGTTGTTGTGATGTAGTTCTTCTTAACCTGCTTCTTAAAGAGGTTATCACAGGGGTGTTCCTTGCATCACTCAGCCCTGGCCAGTGGCAGGTCCATCTGTGGAGCCAGCTGGCATTGGCTCTATCAGACCTGGGGGAAGCTTCTCGAAGCTTCTCACAGAAGCCACCCCTGCAGCCCCCCAGCTACTGAAGCCTGGCCAGGCAAACCCAGTGCATCTGTTAAAACTTTGTGTTTGGTTGTTTGTTGGGTTTTTTTTGTTTGTTTGTTTGGGGATTTTTGTTTTTGGTTGGTTGGTTGGTTTGGTTTGGTTTTGATTGGTGGGTTTTTCTTAATTGTTCCCTTAGATTTTAGAGATTTATTTATTTTTTTCAAAAAATTTCCCTAATCTAAGAATGAAGAACTAGCTTCCAAGACTGTATTTCTGGCATCGAGAGTTATTTTGACATGTATGCATGGGGAAACATTTGTCTTGAGAACAATATGCATAGCTAAAACTAATGCTAGCAATGTGAACACTTTGTCTGCATAAGTGTATTTTGTCTATATAAACGTAATGAAGAAATGTATGCTTTAATTTCGTTCATTTCATCTCTTACTCGTTTATAGCATTAGCTGGCATATTTGTGATGGGTGCCTCTAAATACCTTTCGGTGTCAAAAAAAATGTGTGCCCTACTGGTTCTGTATTTTATTGTTTGTCTAGTGCTTTCTGGCTGGACTTGGACCAGGAGGCACTTAGTCTCTCCTTACTAATTCTCCTGCTCTCAAAGGGAGGCTGATGATGAAGATACGATGCGTAGATGTTTGGGACTACTCTTCATCATCGAGTGTCAGAGAGCTGCAGAGGAGATAAGACTCCTTATGTGTGGTTTACAACCGGGGCTGAGGTGATTTCCCACATACAACAAGAGTGTCATAAAGATTTACTATATTTGAAGCTAACACTGTGGTAATACAAAAGGTAGATTCAAAGCAGCGCTGAGTTAACAGAAGTTTTTTTTTCTCAGATGGCTTGATAAATTTTTTTCTTTTGTCGCAGAACTTGAAGACCTTGAAAATCTGTCTGTCACCCCAGATGAAAGGTAATGCTGCGTATTTTTATTATAGTATAGTTTGGTGGCACTGCCTTTTCTTTTAGACCAGCTTTTTGGTGGCTCTTCTGGCTGGGTGGGGCAAGTTGTGGGAGTGGTGAATTTGGCCCTCCCGAGGAAGGGGAAGGAATGCTGCTTGACAGCAAATGTCTGTGGCGCTTGGCTTCGCAGAGCTTTACTTTGCTCCTGGAGTCTCGCTGGAGGGTGGTGACTGTGGCTCTGCGAGTGGTTGGGTGTATCAAAGCAAGGGGATAAAAAGGAAATGATGGAAGAAAACTTTTCAGGGATGCAGAAGAGGCAGCGGAGCTGCCGACGACGTGCTGCCATTTCTCCTGTATTGCTTAACTTTCAGGTCGTCTTTTGAACCAGGCAACAATTCTGCTGAAGCAACAGCCCAGGAGTTGTGCAGAGCTTTCAGAAAACACTGGTTGCAGACAGACTCCGCAGTTCAACTGTTTGGTTGCCTGAGCTCGTCTAAGCAGAGAGTGAGTCTGAGCAGAGAACAGCAAGCTCTTTATTTGGTTCCCCAAATAATCATTGTCTCACTGCAGCTGCTTCACTGTTAGGGAAAGGAGGAAGTTGCATTAAAAAAAAATACAGACAAGTACTTACAGTTTATTAGCTCACTTTAAATTTTTAGAGAATTTTTCTCTTTAGCAATTTTCAGCATATTTAAGATCTTCATGACTTTGTCTTTCCCAATAGTCTGTGCTCAAAGAAGACATCCCAAGAGAGCTTGAGTCCAGTCTGAATCTGGCTGAAGAAATAAAGATCGTATCCAAATTAAGAGGATCTTCTGGCTGGACCCCACCAAGATCACAGATTATATTTAATATTCACCCTTCAGTCAAGTAAGTCTAAGTGGTCTGAGCATTGCCTAAGGAATTTGAGCACAGGGATTTGTCTGAAGTCAGCTGAAGTTGATGGAAGGAGTCTGAGTGATTTAATAGAAACCAAGGTTAGAGCTTGTGCATGGCACAGCCTTCAGCAGTGTCTGTCACCAGCTTCACTAGAAAGCAGATGGCATCTTTTCCCTTTGGTTGGCATGTCCCAATTAAGGTGGCACATGTGCTTTTACATGTGATAATACACATACCGTTTGGTGTTACGGTGGTTATGCTGAGCTGGACTCCTAAAAATTTCGTTTTGTGATATTACCTGGAGAACATTCTTTAGATTTCCCCACTTCCCTACTGATATTTTATGAGCATTAGTTTTTTAGGGAAAAAGTGGGGAGGGAGAAAACAGATTGTGTTTGGGGAAACTACTGCCTCACTCTGCATAAAGTGCTGTTAAATGCACAGTAGGCAAACTAATTTCCTGTGTGGCTGCAGGTCCAGTTGCTTTTTCAGGTGCAACTGTGGCTTTTCTTCTTCCCTCCCTCTCCCCTTTGACATCAATGCCACCTTGAAAAATAGAAAAGAATTTAATTCTTGCAACAAGCCGTATTTAGAAGCAGTAATGGATGGTATGTTCTCCACAGAACAGCTTAGAGACTCCCACTAAAATAATAGTCTGTGTCTCCTTTCTGAGCTCCCTTCTTCATGTGGAGGAGTAGGAATCAGTTCCTAATGTGGACGTTGCTGGTGCCAGTGTAGCTCTCTTATGCTTTGGGAGAGTGTTAATGGAACTGTTTTGGATGCTGAAAGGTGTAACTATTTGCCTCTGTATGCAGGAGAGATGCAGTGGTGGCTGCCCAAAACTTTACATGTGTTGGTTGTGGAACCCCAATAGAAAGCAGTAAGTATTACAGAAAAAAAACCCACAACACATAATAAATCCATTACTAGTCATCAGCCTGAATAATCTTCACCAACATATCATAAATCATAAAATTATCTGAGTTAGAAGGAATCTCATTGTTCGATGTCCCTGCTATAAAACAGGCAGTGGGATCTTAACCACTGCATGGAATTTCTTATTAAAGACAGAATACAATACTTGATAGATATCCTTCTCATACACAGTAAAAATTCATGACAGTCAACAACAAAACAGGAAAAGCTATTAAAAAGTCAAGCCTCCGGGCTGGAAAGTGCTGGTTTCAAATCTTCCAATATTCAAAAATTCTGTCTCTGTACCAATTCACACATTTCCAAAAGTCTATTTTCAGAGACTTTATGTAAGCTTTATGCAAACATGTGGAATGTGTGGTTTTGCTCTTTTGGGGTGTCTTTTTCTAAAATTTTTTCCCCCTTTAAATCTTGATTGCAAAGTCCTGCTTGTGTTAAAGCACAAATAAATTTGTGATACTTTGTAGAACTGCTTGAAAGCGTGATGATTTACAGGTCTGACACCCAGACCTTACTTAAGAAATCTTTGAAGTGGCTTTCAAGACTTGTCCTGGGTCTGCTCACAGAAGAGCAGCATTTGTGATGGCCTCTAAAGTCTGTGATGGCACAGATTATTTGGGCAAACCTGAGATAGGTGGAGAAAATAATCCACAAATGTTCTTATATGAAAAAGATCCAATAAAAGCTTGTTTTTCCCTTTGGTGAAGGTATTTTGTTGTTTTATCTTGTTTATCTTTTTTGCAGGTAAAGCAATAATGGTTTCTCTAAGATCTCGTGGGGATGAATATAATCAGTTCAGTTTGACAAATGTGTAAATGAGGAAAGCTTTCTCTTCTAATGCAAGGCACAGACCTTGTGCATGTGTTTTTTAATAAAACCCCTTGCTTAATAAATAAATAAATCCCTTGCCCCTCACTCCAGTAGATCTGAATTATTGAGACAGAATGGGCATACAGACAAGAGCTTTATCTCATGAGCATTAGAAATATTCACCATTTTGTTGTTATCTACCTGCAGAATACATCAGGAGACTCCGATATTGTGACTACCTGGGGAAATACTTTTGTGACTGCTGCCACAGCTATGCCCAGTCTTCTATTCCTGCCCGAATACTGTTGAAGTGGGACTTCAAAAAGTACTATGTCTGCAACTTCTCCAAACACCTCCTGGACAGCGTATGGCAGCACCCAATTTTCAACGTGTCATGTATTAACAAAGCCCTCTACACAAAAAGTAAAGAAATGGACAGGGTGAGGGTAAGTGTGAACTTCTTTTAAATTTTATTGGGAATTTGTGGGTCTGAGCCTTTTGGCATAAACCATTTAGGGCAGGTTTATGTATGTGGGAAGGAGTTGGTTTCTCCACACTTAAGACTTGTTCCATCTTCACTTCTGGGACTTGCCCTCTCTCCCCTGGCATGGAGACCTATACCAGAGGTCTCATTTCCCCTGATGTCTTGGGGAGATGTTTCCTTATTGGTTTCCAGTTCATGGAGAGGAGCTGGGTTCCTACAGTAAATATTTACCTCAGCTTGACAGTTGGCTACTGGAAAGCTCTGGAAGTTTTGCATGACTCCGTAATTTGATGAGCCATTAGGGAGAACACCCTTGGTTCATCTAAGGGCTGAACCTCCTACACTTTGAGGAAGGGTCTTCTGCTGAAGATTACAAGATGCCCTGTGCTCGCTTCTTGGCTGTTCTTACACGGGTTTGGGTCTAACAGCCTGGTGTGCTGACATGGAGCCGTTTGCAGCACTAGGAATTGCTTCCCTTGTGAATGAGTAAAAGTATCCTTTGCCTTCCTTGGCCTTCCATGCATTAGAAAATCCATTTGTTTAATTCCATGTTGGGTGTTCCTATTCTTGTGTGGCTTGATGTACTGACAAGGGTTGCTGAGTCAGTGGTGTTCCTCACTTAATATATAAATGCAATTGCTTTTCCTTTTAAAATTGTTTTGTTTTCCCCTTTAAACTTTCAGGAGGTGCAAGAACAGCTTTTTCATCTAAAAAAGCTTTTGAAAACCTGCAGGTTTGGTGAAAGGTATGGGCCATGATCACCTATGGAAAATAGCTTATTAAGGTGCTTATAGAGCCGCCTTATGTAGAGACATTTGAGTGCAGTTTTAAATGAGATAATATGATCATTAGAAAAAATTCTGATAACACTTCTACTGCACTGCAAATGTTGACTGAAGACGGGTTCGATGTGGTAGCTCTGTTTCTTGTAACATACTTAAACATTGAGTTTTAAATCTTGAATGATTTTTGTTAGGCGTATGTTTTTTCTCCATCTCTTGTAGGTTCTCACTCATTCTTAAAAGGTCAGAGATACATATGTGTATTTTTTAGATGATTTGCTTTAAAAAAAAGTTTAAAAATTAACAGATACATTCTTTGAGGGCTTAAAGATTTCTTCCAGGAATCTGTCATAATGCTCAATTCAGCTTATTTTACTAAACATATTCAGCTGATGGTAGTAACCAAAAGAGATAAATATCAAAACATGACCTTGCTTGTCAGTGCAAATTAAAGGTATTTAGTATTCACCTTCCCAAGTTATGGACATAACTAGTAGGTAGATATAGGAATGATAAAACCTTCACTGCAGAATTGCTGACCTTTTTAAAAAGAGACATAAGGAAAATAAGCTTCAAATGTAGATTCTGTTCTGTCTTTGACATGAACCTCTTTTATGCATCAATTATATGTTGTTCACTAAAATTAAATATGTGTATCATAATGTGTCTCTTTTGAACAACCACCTGTGATTTCATTATAGCGATAAGCATTAGGGTCCTCACTGCACCTTGGTGATATTTTAAGAATAATAGCTGTATTTCAAGTGTTCAGTGTTCATCTGCTCAGTACAAGTATAATCACCCAATAGTGACCTCTGCAGGATAAAAGCCCTCAAAGTTTTCTTTGCAAAATACAAAAAAGTAAATAGCTTATTGCATTAGATACTATATGGGATTTTACCTACTGTTCCTGAGGTAGGAGAGAGCCCTTTACACATTAAGTACTGGGATGACTCTCCATGGCAACTCTAGTTCCTGCGGAATGCACATTTAAAGCAGATGTTTTATTCTAAATTCCCAACGCCCCAGTTTCTGCGAATGTGATCTCAAACTGGAAGGGGAGGAAGGATTTGGCATGAACTTGCCTGGTGTGATCCCTGGGTGACTAGAGAAACTAAAGAGGCTTATTCTTCAAATATACTTTAAAAATAGCGTTTTATAAATTGATTTTATTCTTTCTCTTTTGCAGTGTACTGAAAGAGTTTGAACAGGTCCCTGGCCATCTGACAGAGGAGCTGCATCTCTTCTCACTGGATGATCTGGTGAAGATCAAACGAGGGCAGTTGCTGCCCCTCCTTAAAGATATTCTAAAGAGCTCCACCTCCCATGTGGATGGTTGCGAGGTGAGAAAAAGAGCCAATGCTCTTAATGTCCTTGCAGCTGTTAGTGTGAGGAATATTCCTGAAGATTAAAAGTAAATTGACTCTTCTGCTGTCCTTGCAGCTCTGCCAAGCGAAGGGGTTTATCTGTGAGTTCTGCCAGAGCGCGGATCTGCTCTTTCCATATCAGATAGCCAAATGCAAAAGGTGTGCAGGTATGTTCCAGACCAGGCGTTTTTCTTTCTTCTCTAGTGGGGGGATGTTGGTGTGTAAAACCGTTCAGTCTTACTTTAGGGAAACACTGAAAACTTGCTTCACTGAAAGCATATGTATTTGAGAATCTGCATGGATATTTGAAAACTATGGGTAGTGTGTATCTTTGAAAACCAGCCTGTGGGAGCTGTCTTGCATCAGTGAATTTGGAGAGCAAAACCAGGGACTTGCCTTGAACGTAATTATGGCTGCAGGGGGGAGCTTTTTTTTTTTTTT
>NW_009694790.1:23710-32397 GCF_000703405.1 Apaloderma vittatum
TTTTTTTTTAATCTACACATGAGAGCGAGGCTGGGACAGTGTTATACTGCTGCTACATCACATCTTGCCAGCATTAATTGTAAATCCTGCAAATCTAACTAAAATGTTTCGTTACAGTTATTGCAGTGGTGGTTGTTGTCCCAGCTTTGCAAAGCTTCTGTTTACTTCTGTATTTGGGTGAACTGAATAGAACATCCTTCAAAGAATGCAGCTATTGATTAATTTTTGGATTTTTTTGTTTTTTTTTTTTCCTGAATGTTAAACTGCTTGTGTGTGTAAACAGAGTGCAAAACATGCTTTCACAAAGCATGCTTCAAGTCTGAAGGCTGCCCCAAATGTCTGCGAATTGCCGCTCGGAGGACGCTGCCAGAAACTCAGTCACTAGTGCCTCTCTGAAACTGGATTCCTCTGACTGCTGATTTCAGAAGATGCTCAAGGCCAAGTCTTCAGGTGTCTGACTGAGAATTAAATAATGTTGTTTTAGACATTACTATTTTTAATGCATGTCTCCTTTATGGGGGTTTAAAAAATGTAGAGAGAAAAAAAAAAGATTAATATCGTTCTTCAAAATTCACCTCGAGGAGTTTCATCTTTATTGGTGACAGAAACACGGGATGTTAATTCTGTGAGCAGCCTTTTCTTGCAGCGTTTTCCCCTTGTATGTAAGATTTTTAATACTGTATTTTTCCATATCAGAATTGTTCTTCTCTGTAATTCTGAAAATAATGTATAGACAGTAAATAAGTGTTGGAAATCTCCTGTGTCAAATTTTGGAAATGGAGAAAAAAGTGGTAAAGTATGAAATCATTCTCTCAAAAGCTGGACAATAGAAAAGCTTGTGTGCAAGCTTTAGGCAGATGCTGATCTGGCATTCTGTTCTGGCAAAAGCTTAATGTGAACCAGTGGAATTTAAGTTTCTTTTAAATGGACATGTAACACCTTGTGGTGGGTTGCCCTTGGCCTGCTGCTAGATTCCCACCCAGCTGCTCTCTCATTCCATGACCTCAAACAGAACGGGGGGAGAAAATAAGGTAGAAGAGTTTGCAGGCTGAGATAAAGACAGGGATATCACTTTGCTACTGTTACGGCCAAGATAGACTCCAGTTGGGGAAGTTTAAATTTCTTGCAAATTAGAAATTGACTATAGGGTGTTGAGAAACAAAGACAAAATCTAAATCAGTCAATACCTGCCCTTTTTCCCAGGCTCAGCTTCACATCTTCATTCACTTTTTTACCTTCTCCCCTGCCCCATGTGGTGCAGTAGGGTGAGGAATGGGTGTTGTGATCAGTCCATAAACAGTTCCTCTCTTGCTGCTCCTTCCTTCTCATGCTGTTCCCATGCTCCAGTGTGGGTCCTTCATCTGGGTTTCAGTCTCTTCAGGATAAACCTGGTCCTGCATGAGCTCTCCAGGAGGTGTAATTCCTTCAGGAAATATTCACGTGCTCCAGTGGGATCTTTTCCACAGGCTGCAGGGAAATCTCTGGTCTGGTGCCTAGAGCACCTCTTCACCCCATCCTTCTTCACTGACCTTGCTATTTGTGCTGCTGTTTCTCACTCCCATCTGCCTATGCAGTGTTTTGCCTATTCTTAAATACATTTTCTCGGAGGTACCACTGTTTTGGCTGAGGTGCTCAGCTGTGTCCTGTGGTGGGTTCACTGGAGCTGGCTCTCGTGTCTGGCATGGGGCAGTCCCATCCTCTTCATGCAGAGGCCACCCTGCAGCCCCCACTGCCAACACTTCCCCCCAGTACACTGCTCTGCAAGTTTCTTTCCAGAGCACTTAGAAATGTGAGGAGAGGCAGTGAGCGAGCAGGATTGATGCTCCTGTTTCAATCCACCCTCACGCTTGCAGACTTGAGCCTTTGCCTAAAGGTGAAGTGCTAGAAGTTGAAAGCAGCTTTTTTTTCTCAGCCTGGTTGGCTACTTGTAATGAAACTGGCTGAGGAAGCAGCACCTGCCTTTAAAAGCCCAGTGCAGCTGCTTGGACCTGTGATAATGTTTTTCTGCATGTGCTACATGTGAGGTCCCAATGAAGAGAGAAACCCTAGATCTTGAAAACACATACCTAAGTTCTGATCTCTCCGATGAAGTGCTCCTAATACTTTACATTAGTTGTTCTCATTTTGCGCTTTGTTCTTCCTCTCTTCACCTGCTGGCTCCACCTAGGAAAGGAAAATATCAGCTGTCTGTTAACCAGGGTCTGTGTAAGTTCACCTCCATGCTAATGCTCACAGTACTACTAAGCTTGCCGACTCTTTGGCTTTTTTTTTTGCCCCCCCCACTCCCTGTGGCCAAAACCAGCTTACCTGCTTACTGCTCAGAAGCAAGTTTATAATCTGTTACTCAAGATCACCAAACGGATACTGATGTAGGGCAAGACATGGTGAGAAAGAGCCTGCTTATGCAGCTGACTGTATTTAATGTTATGCAAGAGTAAATTCTCATTTAAGTTGGGTGCCCAACTAACTGAATCACATGAAAGGCCTTGCTGTAGGGATTTTCTGCTTATGAAGTAGCTCACTTGAATAATCCTTCTGTGGGATAACCTGCAGGGCAACTGAATACATCGTTTTCATTATTCATGAATTTAGAGCTGATCTGGTTTCTGTCTGCCTTTCACAGATGTTCAGGTCTCACCGAGGTAGTGGTATGCAGGAAAGGGAGCGTCAGAGTGAGTTTCATTCATCAGGTGTTGATACTTTTACATCATCTCAGTTCAGCCCAGGTCTCCACAGAGCCTCTGCAGCTTACTCTGACCAATTATTGCTACATACCACAATGCATATCACAGCAAGAGAAGATCCTCAGTGAGTTTGAGTAGCTGGTGAAATGTTAAGAGACCCACGAAGATCAACCGTGTCTATAATCAGAGTAAAACTAGTTAAAATGTTCTGTTGCTGAAGCTTAAGTAAGAAGGACCAAGTTGTGAGGTGCCAACAGGTTGGTCACAATTTGGAAGGAATAACGAAGGCTGCTATTTGCTGCTTTTGAGGGGGTGGTGCTCTTGGCTGTGGTGTCTGAAGGAGGGTCATACCAAAGCCACATTCCTGCATGCTGGTGTCAGCACAGGATACCACAGGAACATGCTGACATTCATCCTGAACCTTTTCTCTGGTGAGAAATAAGGCATGTCTGACTTGCCCTGCAGCAACAAGGTATTTCTTAGTGTTGCCGAGGTGGAAGTTTCTTATCAGCTGCTATCCTGGGATAGCATAAACCAACCGCAATAAAACTGAAAGCGTGTGCTGTATCTTTCCACAGTTGGTGATAAAGTGGCTTGGACAGGTGAATTTTGTGCTAGAAAGCCTCTAAGTGTCTTCAGGGTGTAGCTGTGCTCTTTGAATCAAGTTCTGAGACTCATGAAGCTTTTTAGATCAATACTATGCTCTTCCTGAGCATATCTCTGTGGTAAGTACTAGGTTTGATAATTTCTAAGGTTAAACCAGATGATGAGGCAGATCCAAGATAAGAACTTCTTGAGAAACAAAAGTTTATATGGCTGCAGTGAACATCTTTGCAGGAAGTAAGAATCCTTCACGTGGAAGGTCTGAATTTTCTGAGAGGAGACAAAATAGAAGGGTCCTGCCAAGGCGTTGGGCCAGTTCAGAATAAGACACCTGCTAGCTAGAAAGCTGAACACGTTTCACATAGGACAGTGAAAAGAGATGTGACTCTTCAGTTGGGGAAAGAAGGGGAATTGTCACACCTTCCTGGTTGCGAGAGCAGTGAGGGCCAGCACTCATTCTTAACAGTGGATTTCTGTGATGCCGTAGGGGTGCAACAGGGGCACCTCTGAGGAGCGCTCTCAGGGATGTAAGAGGCAGAGAAACTTACGGGTAGTTAACTGCCTGCCTCACTCTATAGGCAGAATTCAGGTCTACAGAGTTCTATTAGTAATTTCCATAGGAGCAGGTTTTCAAAGGAACACAATACCAGTGTTGTGCTCTTGCTGCTAAAAATTTTGCCTGCTTTTCCACTAGTTATTTCTTTATACGGATTTGTTGGGCTTTTCCTCTTAGTTTCAGTTGTGAGTTGGCTGGAGGTGGAAGTGCTTTGCTAGGACTTTGTACAGAGTCTTGCAAGCCAAGATACATCATCATACAGCTGTTACTGTAAATAACAGAATAATACTAATTGCCAGGTGCACTTAAAAATACAGGTCTTGTTGCAACTGTAAGCAAGCATGTCAAGTAATTAAATAGTTTTATGGGCCCATATAATTCCAGGGATGTCTGTCACACCCATTTGTTTTTAGAGAAGAAAATATCTACATATTTTATGAGGAATGATATTTTACCTGGTTTTGCACGCAGAGTACATAAACTCCTTCAGCAGAAGTCTTTCGCTTCTTGATGTGTCTGTTTTCATGTCTTTTAACTTTTTTTTAAAGGACATCTGGCACCATTTCCCCATCTTTGCTCTGTAACTGCTGCTTGATACAGTATTCAGGTTGCTGGCCTAAAAGAAAACTCTGAAAAAACACACTAAGTCTTTTCTCTAAGGTATCAGTTCTACTTACGTGGTTCAGCATTGACATAATCGTTGGTCTAGAGTACTTGCCCTTCTTTGTGATTCTGAACAAAGCTGCAAGACCCTTTCATTTTGTACATGGAAGTGCAGTGTTTGTTCACATACTGTGTAGCTGTCTGAGCACGGCCTGAAAAGTCTGGAGGCTGCAAACCCAGGAGGTCATTAAAGGAAATCTAATCAGTAAAGGAGGGAATAGATTTACAAGAAAGGCTTGAGTAGCATACACTTTACTGGAGTGTAGAGAGAGCTGAGCAAGACTGGCAGTAGTAAAAGAAACTGCACCAAACCCAGCCTGTCTACAAAGGATGACTAGATTAGAAATAAAAACGCGGGTTACATTCTGTTATCAGTAAATTAAATTTGCCCCGGACTGGTCTCTGGTGCTGAAGACAGATAGTGCAAGATGAGTCAAGTTCAAATATTCCACGCTTTTGTTCATGGTATGGTCACCAGATCCAGTGTGCCTATTGTGAACAGTCCTGGGTCCATGCTGAATCCTGATCTGTATTTTCTGTAGTCCAGAATTGTGTCACATTTAGGCTTAACAGTTTGCTGATGTAGCCATCCATGACGTAATTAGAAAGCACCTCCATGGCTGTCATCGGTTGGTGTGCCCATTTGTATGCTTACATTCCATAAAATGATGGCATCTCCTTAAATTTATTTTTCCCCACAAAATTGCTGAAAGTTTTTTAAGTTGGAGCTTTTGACAGATTATGTCTTAAGGCAGAAAAAAGGGGAAGATTGATTTCTCTCTTTTATTTTTTTTTCCCTCGCTATGCAGATTTCCATTCAAGTTATTGTTTAAGGTTCATTTATCTCAACCAGTACCAGCCTAATAACAACTGCTCCAAGGGTGGGGTTGGACACTGTGAGGAATTAGGGGCAAAATAAGTTTCCTGGGTGTGCTGGATATACAGGGGAGAGTACCAAAGAACCTTCTGACTGAAAAAACCAGCTGTTTCATACAGAAGAATCACAAGTGATTGAGGAGATGCCCGACTGGTTGTGGTGAGCAAGAGCCACATTCTCTGTGACACTGTGGACCTAAGGGTGAGTATCATGGAATGACAGAATCACAGAATGTCAGGGGTTGGAAGGGACCTCGAAAGATCACCTAGTCCAGCCCCCTGCCAGAGCAGGATCACCTACAGGAACACGTCCAGATGGGTTTTGAATGTCTCCAAAGGAGACTCCACTATCTCCCTGGGCAGCCTGTGCCAGTGCTCTGTCACCCTCACAGTGAAAAAGCTTTTCCTAATATTTTTGTGGAACCTCCTATGTTCCAGCTTGTAGCCATTGCACCTTGTCCTGTCGTTGGACGTCACTGAGAAGAGCCTGAGAAGGCTCCATTCGCCTGACGTATTTATAAACATTACGTATTTATAAACTCCCCCTTGACGTATTTATAAACATTAATGAGGTCACCCCTCAGCCTCCTCTTCTCCAAGCTAGAGAGACCCAGCTCCTTCAGCCTTTCCTCATAAGGGAGATGTTCCACTCCCTTAATCCTCTTTGTGACTCTGTGCTGTGGAGGTACCTGTGTAGGTGCACATACAGATGGTGTGAGCAGATCACAGGGGAGAAATGTGCAGACAGGGAAATGGGGCAGCAAGAGTTAGATACCAACATAACCGAGTGTCCAGCTAAGGGGCTATATCCATGGCATGGATTGTTGTCGTGACAGTGCCCGTTCCATGGACCTGGGGTGGGCATCTGCCTCCTGGTGCAGGTGAAATAAACCAAACACTGAGGGCCTGGATCCCATAAGAAGTGCTGAAATTGGGATTAAGGAAGAACTAAGTAAGAAACTGCAGTTTTATGGAGGCCTTAATTTGATAGTCCTTTCTAGTGAAAAGTTTTCCATTGCCTGGAGGTCTACTCCTCCTCAGGCTCAGAATTGCCCTAGTCTGATTCTAGTTCCCTGCTTGTGCTTGCCTGGGATTTGGAAATGGGAATTTCTGCCTGAATTATTGACAGATGCTTGGTGTAAGAGAGAGCTCAGGGAACAGGATGAAATGCTTGTGGATCATCTTTCAGTGTCAGCTCTTGACTAGAAACATAATTTTATCCAAATGTGTGTCTTGTGCCACAGCACTGCGTTGCTGATGCTGCAAATGGTGCAAGATCTGGACATGCCCAGAGCTGTTCAGACAGTGGACATTTGTAGGAGCTGAGCTGGATTCATTTTTGGCAGCTGCACCCGCTGCCCCATGTCAGTTATCTGAAATGATCTGACTTGTCTTACTTCCCCAGGCAGCAGCAGCAGTTCCTCTTGGATTCCTTTCTCTGGTATTTTTAGTCAAGGCCTTTCCAGTTGTCCATAAGAGGCAAAAAGAAAGAGAGAGGTAAACCTCCAATGTTATCTGCCCCTCTTCTTCTAGGCTTATTTTATTCCACTTTCTAAACCATTTTTACCTCTTTACAGCCTAGATGAATTTCTTTATGATGTGAGCTCCTTATGATAAAACAAATAATACAATACTTTTGCTCTTCTATAACCTAAGGATGACTCTGAGGGAGATGTTAGCAAAAAAAAAAAAAGGAAACATTCACTGAGATGGTGTCAGCCTGAAGAAAAGAAAAAGTCCTGCAGAGTAGCACAGACAGGTCCTTGGAAGGATCTCCAAGCTGCCTTAGGAGACAACACCAAGAATAAATAAATCACAGTGCCTTGCATAAAGCAGAAGGAATGTGGTGGTGTGGTCACTTCAAAGCAAGTCAATGACTCTGCTGAAATGCTGCTATTGTGCGTCAAGGTGCAAGCAGGTTTGGGAAAGGAGAATTTATTTTGCTTACCTGGAAGTGGGAGCCATTTTACTGTGCTCTTATCTCAGCCCAACAGTTAATGTAAATCAAGTTCCCCTTCCCTGGGTTCTCAGAAGGCAAAACTAAATCAAGTGGGAATGGTTTTACTGGAAATAGGGTATGTTTTCAGGCATCCTACACATTTCATGGATGAGATAAAAGAATGTGAGTGGTAGTTTATGTGCTAGCATAGCACAGAGGATATACTCATGCTTCTCCTCTAACAGAGGATTTTCTAAGCTAACTCAGACCCTCTTAACATCTGGCTGCAATTGCAATGTCCCTTTCATAAGAAAAGGGCACAGCATTTTCCTGTGCCAGCACAGCGCTGACATGGCCAGTGTGTTGTGGTGTGTCATGCTAGAAAAAGTCTGTGTGTCTGTGATTGAAGCAGACCTCCAGAGCCACTGGAAGTGTAACAAAAGATTGAGAAATCGCTGAAGTAGGAAAATATGATGGGATGATATGAGGAGCAGTTGGAGAAAAGTGTTTGCATTTTTTGTGGATAGCAACATGCAGTGGAGCTGAGGCTTAAACAGCCCAGAGGAAGCTGATGGTACAGACGAAAGCACACCCCAGATCTAGGCCAGCATCCTGAGCAGAGGAGCATCTTCTCTAACCTTCAGAAACACAACAGTGGTGGAGACACTTTCTTAGGAAGGATGGAAAGCACAGAGAAGGGTAAAGAGGCCCGATCAGTTCCCCGTAGCAAAGAAAAATTTCATTCTCTGATGTTTCATCAATTTATTAGTCAACACATGAACAGCACCACTCATCAACCTTCCCCCTCAAAGTCTGCTTAATATGGAAGACCTGGTTGCCCCAGACTCCCCTCTAAATGCCTTCAAAGACACCTAGCTCTCTCTCCATGTCAAATAGCACTGCATTCGCTGTAGTAGGGCTCCTTCAGTAGGTGCCAGTGGTCAGGCACAAGGCTTGTACCTCTTAGAGAGGCTTGAGTCCCTCGGGCCTGATCCCTGGGATTTCTGTATTTGACTGATGGGAAAGCAGAAGTAACTACTAGCATATCTCACACACTTCCTATTTCAAAACTGCTTTTCTTAGCACATGCACTTCCCCTTTCAGAGAGCGAATGTGCATGACTGCTGCTCTGGCAGCTGGAGATGGTCATGACACTTCCCTAAGTCAACCTGCCAGTTGCTCCTGCTAGGAGATGGGGAAATCCACAAAGAGCCCAACTACTGTTTCTGGATCTGGCCTCTGATGCTGGGTGCAGGGCCTGTCTCCACTGCTGATCTTGTCCCAGCACTGTGCTGAGTGGTCACCAAAGGCATATAATGACCTTACTCTCATATTTTCCCAGAATTTTTCGTCGTATTTTTGGCTT
>NW_009694790.1:32428-40773 GCF_000703405.1 Apaloderma vittatum
TCTGTAGGAAAACTCTTCAGGCCATCCTTTCATCTCTTGAGTTCCTGTGGACACATCCTTAACTCCTACCTTCCCAAGGGTTCCTAGCTTCCACAGCCACACCTTTTCCCTCTAGTATTTCCTCACTTCTTCCTCTAGCATCTGCTACCAGTGGTTGTCCGGAGCCTTCAGCATTCCTTCCTTCACACCTTACCTGCCAAGAACGTGCACCTTGGTGCCTGCAGCTTACTGCCTCCAGCCACTGTCCCTCCCGGGCACTCATCCCAGATATTCCCCTGCTTCCTACCTCTGTTTCTCCTCCGGAGGAGCAACCCAGAGAACTGTAATTTTCCAGCACGTGTCATGTGAATTAGCCTTTGACTATTCCTAAGAGACTTCATTTTCTCCATAACTGAACTCTGCACCACACTGCCAGGTTCCTTTTCACCACTCATTCTTTCTTCCAACTTGGCCTGATTGCCAGTGAAGCCTGCAACACCTTTCAACAACTTAACTCTGACTCTCTTTCCCATTATTCACCCATGTAACTTCCCCAGTCCAAGTAACTCAGAATTCCAGTCAAGAAAAAATCTTTCTGATGGTGAAAGACTGATCTAGCTCACACTTTTGCTTCCCATGTCCTATTGAGTACAGAACACAAGCACATGCTTTTTTCCTCAGAAAAAGGAATGATTGTAAATCCTCAGATTTCATAGTATCTGACTGTCCTTAGGGTGCTGTTTGCCAAAGCAACAAGTCCATAGGTGCTTCCAGTCTTTTAAATGCACTGACTCTTACAAGGAAAACAAGTGCTGAAACCGTGCCAGTGCCTAAGGGCGGGCTTCTCAAACAAAACCTATCATCCAAATTTGACAGCAGATGGCATAAAACCTACCTGCTGCTCCTGCCATTCCACTGCGTCATAGATCATTTCAAGCCCTGCTCATGCAGGGATGGGGCCAGCTAGTGTTTGCTGTTTGCTGCTAACTCACCCTGATTGACCAAGGATGTTGTATAAAACCCTGTCTAATGAATAGATGACTTGTAGCTACACAGAACTTCTCTCCAGAGATCTGTCTAAGTCAGGGGAAGAAGGAACAATACGAAAGTTGCTGACACTGAATCATTTCTCTTTCTACCCCAGTGAAATAAAAGCTCACCCAGGGATTTCTTGCTTTTTTTGCCAAAAAAATTCTTTGTCCCTTTCCCTCCTCTCTGCTAACCAGGCGTCAGGATGGGGTGGGGGTGCACTGAGACTGAGCTATGAGGGTGCCACTCAGGCAAGAGGGTCTGGCATGGTATATGACCCAACATGTGGCCATTCATGCAGTGGGGCTGCAGGAAGTTATGAAATTTATACCTAATCTGGACCTTCTAGTTATGTGTGATGGTTGTAAGCTGCTTGTAGAAACCCCAGGTGGCCATTCTGGTGTTTAGTTAATGGTCAGCTGTGCAGCTGCACAAGTAGGTATGTTATTGAGCCTCGTCCTGGGCTTCTCAGCCACAGGCAACTGGACACTGAAAAATAAGACAGCACTTAAATCTTGCACTGTGCACTGCCTTAAGCCAAGATGATGGACAAGAAAGGTATGAAGAGGAATGTGTTTCACATGTTGATCAGAAAGATGTGCCTCCACCTCCAAAGCAATTTGTCGCAGTTCACAGGCAGGAAGAACGAGGAGAGCAGCGACTTCTATCTGCTCACCCCCCCCACCCCTTCCCCCCAGCTTCAATCAATAAAGCAAAGCCCTCAGTTTTCCTCTCCTTGTGAGAGGTGGGAGATGCTTGGCCAGCTGGACTCTGAGAGGCGGTTCAGTGTAGCTGGCATAGGAGATAGTGCTCTTGCAGGCAGGAGGAATAGGTGAGGAAGTATCTAAGTGTTCTGAGCTCAGTGAGAGGACAAAATGGAGAGTGAAAAAGCAAAAAGCCGGGAACAGCAGGAGCAAGTCTGTTGAGAGTTTTGTAAATCTGATGAGGCAACAGTACGGTGCCGTTAAGCATAGATCGTTGAATTTTTTCCTGTTTTAAGCTCCACTTCACTCCCCCTGCACACACGCTTTCCTGTGCTTGCCTAAAGAACAGCCGGGCTGCGGCAAGTGGTGGCTCCCCGGGAGGAGGACGCACTCCAGGATGGACCACTGACTACACTGCATGCTCCAGCTGGTCCGAAACCCAGCCCTACTGGCCTAGAGATTTGTATGTTAGGGTACAAAATACCACAGGTGTAGCCACACAAACAAGGAATGCAGCACACAGTCCTTAATCATTGGCTTTACCTCTGTAAGCAATGGAAGAGGACATGCCTATCGGTTTGCGACGGATTTGAGTCTGATGGGTTTTTCTGTAAAAGTGGGGCTGGACTCGTGTGAAGATTCGAGAGCCTTCCCCACCCCCATGTAGGAGTTGGACCTGCCTCTGGCCAGGGCCAGAGGGGAGGTGAGAGGAGAACGAAGGAACATCGCCCTGGGAAGAAAGAGGGGGAGAAAAGTCCCAGAGCAGAAGGAGAGGGGGAGAAGGCTGCCGGAGAAGGACCTTTTCCTGAAGCCCCGTGGTGGCTGAGATGGCAGGAGGTGATTGCCTGCCAGTTGGGGGAATCGACAGCGGCGAGAACATCCAGGATGTGTTGGTATGTGCAGAGCCCCTGTGAGAGGGGAGAGAGACCGAGCATCAGTGGGGAACATGCCCAAAGCAATCCGTGGACCTGAGGGGCTCATGAGGAGGAAGAGGATTGCCTCCTGTGAGGTGGACACCACCTCACACCCATGCAGGAAGGAGAAACTGCAAGGAGCTCTCTTTCTCAAGGAGGAGCTGTCATGGACAATGAGTAATGGCCACATGGACTACACCCCTCATCTCCTGCCCTCCTTGCACTGTTGGCAGGAGGAGGTAGCCAGGAAGATGGGAGGGGTTTGGAGGGGGGCAAAGTGTAAATAAGATTGAGTCGTATTTATTAATATATTCTTCCCACTATCCTACTTTGTTAATGGTGGTGGTGAATTAAATCTATATTTTTCTCCCAAGTCTCTCTAGTTCTTTACCCATCATCTTAAACAGTACATTATTACCCTCCCTATCCTTAATCTCAAACCCTTGAGCCTTTGTTAGTTGAAATTGTCTCCCTCCACATCACTGTGGAAATGGAGGTGGGGGGAGGATTGAGCTGGAGAAAACGTGGTTCTTTGTCCTAGTCGGCTTGAACCACAACACAGTTTGAGCAACCTGGTCTAGTGTCAATGGTCTTTAAGGTCCCTTCCAACCCAAACCATTCTATGATTCCATCTGTGGCCCAAATGCTCCCCACTGGCTCTACAAAGTCAGTGCACGGGTGTATGTCTCTCACAGCTTCCTTATCCTCTGTATACAAGGTTCTCGGAGTGTCTTGCTACACCATCTGTGTTACCTACACACTTAAGACACCTCCAGCTGACTTGAGCAGTGAATTGAGGAAGGACCTGGAATGAAAAGGTTCCTTCCCCTCTAACCCTGCCACACACATACACAAAAGTAGCAGGGCCCAATGCAAAACTGTCAAGAAATGCCAAGTTTAGCTTTGAATTACAACCTCCCATCTCCAAATTGGGCCACATCTGAGAAGAAAAGGAATGCTGTGCAATAAGCCATTGCTGTGCTATCTAAATATGATGTGAAAGTCAGAGTTATATTTTTAGTCATCTTTTGATAAAACAAGGTAATTATTTTTCTTCCGACCTCACCAAAGCTTTGTCTTCTGCCTCCAGGGTACACAACTTCAAAATCCTGAGTTAGCAGAAGATCAGACTGAGGCCCCCAGCACATGCAGGCTGTAATTTTAAGCTTTTCCAGTCCTCTCTGAGGAGCTGTGTCAGCAAGACCTCTATATGTGGGCCACTACATGTAAAATGAATGCCTGTGCTCCAACATTTAAAGGTGTGTTTGGAAATGTCTGGCTGAAGATGAAGGCTTGACGGCTTCCACAGGGAAGATAAGAAAAACATCAGTGTTGAACTGAGAAGGTGTGTCCCAAGCAGCAGCATCTTTGTTCACTTTTTCAACAGTTAGCATAATTTTAATTTCACTTTGTCACAGAAACTTCAGGTGACTTGCTCCGTATGCCTTGCTCTGCAGGAATAGAAAGACTGTAAGCAATTCCAACAGTTTAAACCTCGATCATGTCACTATCTCGTCACACCATGCCCTATGTATAAAAATAAATTAAAAAAAAAAATAAACCTAACCAACAGTTTCATAAAGCATTAAAACTTGGCTGGAAAAGTACCACTAGAGGGTGCCGGTTGTACATAAGTTAGTTGAGGTGCCGACACCGCGGAGTAAGGTACAGCGGTCGCTGTCTTGGTACCTCAATACTACTACGGGCCCTAATGGACACCTCCAGCCTGTGCAACCACTCCTCAGTGTAGCTGTAGCCACAGAAACTGCAAAATCTGTCCAGAACCAGGGGCAGGAGCCAGAGTGCTAACCTCAGGAATATTGCTTTTCTGTGCTCGTGCAGCTTTCTACTCTAAAGGTGCATCTGCAGAGCTGTCCCTAGCTGGAGGTGAGCAAATGTTCATGCCAAGGAAGCAATGCCCACATGCAGCAGCACTTCTAGTCTCTGCAGAACACAGCTGCACCATGTGTTCGCTTCAACCTTTGGCTTCTTATTCTCACATCTCCAAGGTTGCCCACCTCTATTCCTTTTTCCAGTTCACATTTTGTGAAAGACACGCCGAATGCCAACTCCCTTTGCTGTTGCCAAGTTAGTGATGCAGAGAATATAGCCCTCTGCTCTTGAAGCCTGGTGGAGGGGCTGTGAGCCTGGTCCAGAAATTTTGAGTGTATTTAGAACTCTTTCATTTTGGAGACACTTTTCTATTAATTAGTCCTTGGAAGCTTTACAGCCATTCCTAAAATAATGGAAGAAATTATTTAAAGATATCCCTAGAGCAGCTCAATGGTGGCAAATGCTTTTTCTTTGGAAGACATGGGTCTACTATTCCTTAAAGGCAAATCTATTCAGGCAGAAACTGACACATACCTCCTCTTCTAGGCTAACCTGGCACAGCCCAGCTCTCACTTGGAAGCCAGAGAGTGGAGCTGTACTACACTTGAGAGAATAATTAAAATTATAATGACGATTATGATAATAATAAATTGCATGGAAGATAATGTAACTGCAGCTCAGAGCTCCGTCTTTGCCAGCAAACTTCAAGCCCGGAGCACAGGAGGTCATATGTGTTCATGTCTATCTGTGCCTGCACCCTCACTTGCAGAAGAACCTACTGTACTCTGTAGCGCCAGAGTTAATTTTCCTCACTGTGAGCAGCCAGGAACAGGTAAGAAAAAGTCAAAAGCTGCTGGTAAGTTTACTGGGGATCTTGCTAGTTTCTGGATTTGGTGGTGCTTTGAAATTATTTTGAATTTCAGCCGTGGGCTCTTCAGCGTGTACAAATCTTCTGGACTACATTAGTCTCAAACAACTTTAAAGGAAAATAAAAATCTCCTTTTTCTTCTGTAGCATGGAGCTTCTCCCTTTCTGCTCCTCTCCAAATCATAGGGTGGTTGTTCAGATCACCTGTGCTAGGGTAGGCATTGAAAATGCTGTGGTGTCTACATCAATTTTCTGCTCTATATGTGAAGGTTTGACACTTGGCCAATGGCAATCTTCATGCAAGCAATGTATTTCCCTGTTTTCTGTGTTTGAATAATGCTTACTGTCATTTGCATAAACTACTTCAGATCTTCTCTCTTCACTGTAATGCCCAACTACTAAACCTCTGAATTCCTTCTTTCAATTCTCTTTCTGCTACATGCATTTTGGCTTCTGCATCTAAATTTCTCCAACTTCTCTCTCAGTCCACACTGCTGCCTATCCCCATTTCTGGCAGCCCATAGCTCAACAATTGCACTGAGACAACATTCAGCTGGATTAACTGACTCAGGTGAAAATCCCAGCAGAGACAAAGCAGTTTGAGGTTTTTTAATATCATTAGCACAGCAAATGGAGAAAGAATCACAAAGTAACTTTCATCCTTCGGTTCCACAGAAACCAGACTTCAGGTGAATTGAGCTAACAGAATGAAGCCCAGCTGCATCCTTGGTTCAGCCTTTGTCCACAGGCACCTAAAGTCTCTTTGTAGCTTCCTGGGGCATTTGAAGACTCACTGCTGCAGACGCTTGGATGGCTTACCATTCTGTAGGAACCACACAAAGGCAACACTTGAGTTCACTTGAAATTCCTGAGGAGGAAGGAACAAGGGAAACTGTGTGCCCACAACCACACAGAGGTTGGAGCACTTACCAGGAGGTAAAAAGCACTCCTTCGGCTGAGGTGGTTTCAACTTCTTGTAACTGTATCGCAGTAAAATTGGCCAGCCACAAGTCAATAGGATTAAATTGACGTATAGTGGAAAGCAGAAGGGGCGATGGGGAGGGAAAAGGTGGGTTACTACGGCTACGTAACTGTCATCAGGCATGAAAGATTCACGGGGCCAGAGTGAGAACGCAGCAGAAGGCACCAGTGCTTGTAGGAGCAAGAGGTCTGTCTGTTGGGCCCTGCCCTTGATGTTACTGATGCAATTTATCCAACAATTACTTTGGGACAAATTCTGTGTTCTTGTCACTGCAGCAGAGGTGCCCATGGGAGTACAAAGAAGGTCTGTGTGTCATGGGTTTGAGTCTGTGTGTCTGTTTTGAGTCTGTTGTAAAAGTGGCGGTAGACTCATGTGCAGATTTGAAAGCCTCTCTCACACCTAGGTAGGAGCTGGACCTGCCTCTGGCCAGGGCCAGGTCAATGAGTGCCTCCACAATCAAGGTATTTAAGAGGAGACCTCAGTGTTCTATCTCTCTCTTTTGGTTTTGTCTTGTCTTGAGCTGTCCTGTCTTTAATGTTGGGGAGCTTTTCTGCTGGAGGAAGGGGAGGCGAGAGGAGAGGAGAAGAACAAAGGAATGTCACCCTGAGAAGAGAGAGGAGGAGAAGGCTGCCGGAGCAGGACCTTTCCCTAAAGCCCGTGGTGGTTTGAGATGGCAGGAGGATGATTGCCTGACAGATTGACTGACAGCAGCGAGAACGTCCAGGATGCATTGGTATATGCAGACCCATGTGAGAGGAGAGAGAGATTGAGCATCAGCGGGGGACATGCCCAAAGCAATCCCCCTGAGGGTCTCACGAGGAGGAGGAGGATTGCCTCCCATGAGGTGGACACCACAGAGCAGGAAGGAGAGACTGCGAGGGGCCCTCTTTCTCAAGGAGGAGCTGCCATGGACAATGAGTAATGGTCAGATGGACTGCATCCTCCATCCCCTGCCCTCCTTGCACTGATGAGATAGCCAGGAAGATGGGAGAGATGTGTGTGGGGTGGGTAAAGTGTATTTAAGATCAGCTTGTATTTATTAATGTATTCCTCTCACTATCCTACTTCATAAATGGTGGTGGTGAATTAAATCTATGTTTTTCTCCCAAGTGGCTCTGGTTCTTTACTCATCATCTTAAATGGTAGATCATGATCCTCCCTATCCTTAATCTCAAGCCCTTGCACCTTTTTAGTTGAATTGTCTCCCTCTGCATCACTGTGGAAATGGGAGTGGGGGGAGGAGTGAGCTGGAGACTGCGTGGTGTTTTTACCCAGTCAGCTTGAACCATGACACTGTGCCACCAGCTTCTCATTTCTGCTTTAAGTACTTCTCTCTTATGTTTCTGCATTCCAGGTGCCTTTGTCACATCATATATACAACTGCTATGAAAAGCCATTACCAGCCTTTCCAGCCTCAAGTCGCACAGTATTAACAGCTCTTAAGACACACAAGAAATCCAATGCACTTCCAGCAGCAGGTTGCGAAAATACCAGGTTTTGGGCAAGTCCCATGGGGCCTTACCAGGAAGATACAGCAACAGGCCTTTTCCCTTGTTTGGTCCAGGTTGTAGCTGTGAATGTTCCACAGTCAGGGAAGACTCAGGCACTGACTTCAGCACACTAGAAGCCAAAGACCACTACAGACCCATCCTTTAACATAAAAAATGTTTGCCTTGGAATAGGCACAAAGGTTGTTGCGGAGATTGGAACAAAATTCTTGGTAAAAATGCTGAATTTTTGTCATTTAACCAAAATATATGAAAATCTGTTGCACTTAATCCTGCATCTGTCTTGTTAAGTGAATGATAATAAAATCAGGGGGTTGGAGTCTTGAGTTTTATTTATTAAAATGATCGTTGATTTTCACTCTTTTTATATATTATATCGCTTACATTGATACAACACAAACCATCATCTAAGGCCTTACTGAACAGCACTGTAGTTAAGGGGTATCAAATCAGAAGTTGGAGCTCTGATCTCAGTTCTGTTGCAGGCTATCTTCATCATCAAGTGTCGTGGGTTAGGGCTGGGCCGGCC
>NW_009694791.1:0-6177 GCF_000703405.1 Apaloderma vittatum
GGCTGCCGGCCAGGGTCAAACCACGACATGTACCCAGATTTATGTTATCTAAAAGTAGTTATTAGAGTAATGCAGATGAAGAGCTATCAAAATTAGGACTCACCTTTGATTTGTTTTCTCACTTTTTACCATTAATAAGCACATAGTAATGATTTGTTACTAAGCTAGTTGGACTTAAATTTTATTCCTTCCTTAGATGCGCATTTTTTAAAAGAGGAAGATACCAAGGAAACAAGTTAAGGGTAGTATCTTATGTACAATTTTTGTAATAATAATTAACTTTGAACTTTCAGGAAATCTGAACGCTTTTCACCCATATTCAGTATTTATTCCTGAACCCAAAGTTAATAAAAGGGACTGCACAAATCGGATCAAAGCCAGATAGACAAATTGATCAGGTTTCCATTTTTTATTACAGTGAAGACTTTGTAAGCATGGCAGTAGTGATATTTTTAAACCATACCACAAAAGCCAGTATAACTTAGGTGAAGGGGAAAAAAAAAAAAAAGGAAAAATCAAAATCTGAACTATATAATCTGTACCAGGATGTTATAGCTGCAAATAAATGACAGCTTCCTCCATACATGAAGTAGGGCACTTTTACTGTAGCAGTATCAGCTTTCATATTGAAGTCAATGGCAGCACAGAAAAGCAGCAGAGAGCCAGGCAGATAATGAACGCCTGCCAAAATGGATTCACAGGCGAAAGGCACAGCTTTAGGGAAGTGGTACATACAGAACAGGCACAAAGAAGGTGTGGTTAGTTGGGCTTTAATGCTCCATGGAAAGGTGGATTACGAGGAGTTTCTTGAACTGCGCATTGTTCCAGAACTTACACTGAGGTTTAGAAGTTATTTTTAATAGTCTATTATAAGCTGGGATCATGAGAACCTGAAAAAAAAAGAAATTATCCTCTCATCCTTAGGGGCAGCACCTCAGAAATCGATGCTAATGAACAGACTGCAGCATACGGAAGCTTGCATTTCCTCTGCTGCACCGATTTTGTGCATTCACAAGGGACACTGCAAGTGCCATCATGTGTAATTAGAAACGGGAAGGGGGGAAAAAAGGATATCATTCATTCACACTTCTCATGGTGCCATTTCTTTGTGGCAGATTTAACAGAGATTAAACAGGCATTCAGTTTAATACTAGTCCTATTAAGGACCAAACATAATTTATTTTTAATTATGGAGTTATCAAGACACCAGCATAATTGATGGCAGTCCTGTTGTGAACATATCCTTAGGTGATGACTTCTTTAGTAACAGGAGAAATGCATGTAGGCAGGATATTTATCTTTACTAACATTCTAGCTGGAGTATACCTCTGTGAATAATTACAACTAGTCTTAATGTTGGGTCCAAACCCACCACCCATTAGTGAGCACAATACCCCAAATCCCAGTGTGCAGCCCTGCCCGAACCTGAAATATCTGCTGAACTGGGATTTGAAATCAATCCTCCCTGCGGCATGGAGATCACTGGACACGCAGAGGTTGATCAGGACACCAGTTCCCTTCTTCTCCCCAAGCCCTCCATCCCTTCCTGTTCTTCTCCACCCAAGTTCTGCTCTTTGTGTCTCACAGATGGTGGCCTTCCACAAGGGACACACGACTCCTCTTTACGTGACTTTATCATACATCGCGGATCAAGGCACAGGGAGTGGGGTGTGTAAATTGCAAGTCAGACCTAAATATCAGTGAAGATTTAACCCATTGCCTCACCCATTTGCTCTCTAGCCATCTTATGGGGACTCGCTCTCCCTCATCCCTCCTGTTCCCGCTCCTCACTGGGTACTCTACCACAGGGGGCTGCAGATGTCGTGTATTACACAGGGGAAAAAGAAAGAATCAAAGAGCATTTCTGACAATAGCAGTGAAAGTAGGAAATTTCCTCCATGGCTGACTGGTCTTGGCCAGCTTCTTTTGCAGACACATCAGCAATCCACGGGTTCAAGGAGGACTGGGGTCTGCTTTCTGTACCTGGGAAGCACCATGACAAACAGCAGCCGTGTGGCCAAAGCTGTCCCTTCACATTTTACACATTGAAAAATCTTTCCAGACAAGTTAACTTCTACAAAAGGGAGAAAAACATCTGAGCATTTACGTTAATCACACTCCAGATACAGTTGGGAAGAGTGGATTTGTGTAGAAGATCACTTGTGGTTATAAAATAATTATAATACATTATTATTTAGACTTAAGAACTGATGTCCTACATACCTTCCACCAAGATCCTTTTGGGACACACCTTCTGCCTGCACGTCTGCTAACACAACTATAGCCACACTGGTGCATGAAGATGAGAAAACACTACCTTCCCTCATCCAGACTTGGTCTGTATGAGGACTTTTTTCATTGTCACCAACTCTGAAATCATTTGTCCTGTTCGAATTTCCAGATCCTCTTGAGTGTTATTTTGGAGAATGCAGGATCAGACCTTTTCATGCCGGTGATGGGTTGAAGAAGGAATATTTTTCAGATAAATAATTACTACAAATTTCAGCACAGACTAGAACGAAGGTTGATTATTTTCTTGGCTAGACCGCCTATAGTTTAAAGCTGTGATACCCTTGTTAATGTTCAAGGAAACACGATACTTGAATTGGTGTGTAAGAGAAAATCCTTTGTAAGTACCGTGGCGTGCAGGTTAAAGAACATGAGTAGGGTTCAACATGAAGCAATGCATCTGCCATCTATTCACCAGCCATGGCAGGGCAAGAATTCCACCTGCCATGCAAAAGAAGAAAAGCTTCAATTGAGGCACTTCACAAGCTATTAACCTTTCCTGATTGGAGTCTTGCTTTACAGAAAGAGCAGCAAGTATCTGCTCAAAGAATAGCTTTCCTAGAAATAGTAACTGGCAATAATTTAGCATCTGGGGAACTTGTCAACTACTAAGGGGTTTGTCCTGAGACACTACCTATTTAGTAACAAAGGTGATAATAGATTAAAAAGGCTCATGCTAGTGACTTGTTATTAGATATATCTATCCGTGACTATGGAGCAGAAAACCAAAATTCAAGATATTTTCTTACAATTTCAGTTTTGCTTTGGGTTTGGGGTTTTTTTTTCCTCTTTTTTTAGTGCTTCTGTTCCACTGCTTTAATTAAGTGTTGCATACAAAGTAAGGGATTTGCTCAACACAATCAATAATGGCACTCTGATACTGATGTTAAATTCACTTGATATTTTTAACAGGCTGCTTAGTTCTTGCCTATCGTCCGTAGTTATGTCTTGGGGCTCTGCAGATACACATCCCGTTGCACACTTCTGAACACCCGTGTAAGAGATTGAGGGCACCTCCAAACATGTCAGTGGGGGTAAGAAGTTTCTTGGTGCAGACAGTTGTCTGCAGAAATCTGGTTTGACCCAGCCACACTACTAATGAACAGCTTTCACTTACTACCATACTTCACTGGATGTGGCTGTCTTTATCGTGTGAGTATTTTACAAAGCCAGTACACATAAGTATTTCTAACACTAGGAAAATATCTGCCATAATAATACTACAGAATACCTTGCTACAATTTATTATTTAAACAAACTGTTATTAATTTCCCTGTCAACATGAAATAGGAAAGTGTTCATACTATAGAAGGCTACAATTTTTAAGACAGAAAAAAAATATAAATTCCAGGATGGAAGAATGAAGAGAAATTCAGTCAACAGCTTAAAATGCAGCCACAATTTTCAGATTTCTCTCGCACTGAAAAGCAGTCATCTCTTCTTGCCTAAAGAACCAAAGATCAGAGGGATGGTTCAGTTCAACTAAGAGACTTCCCTTCATACCAGGTCTCTCTCCTTCTCCAGGGGCTCCCTGTTTAGTGCCCAAACATCACAACGCTCTTCAGAATTTGTACGCAGCTTGTGTACCTTTGTAAATCATTTAGGAATGCCTGAGTCCTATCTGTCTGTACACACAAATACAGTAAATGCATTATACCCTATTTTCCATCACCTTACAAAGCTTTTCGTAACTTTCTAAAGTTGCTCTTTTCTGCATTTTTTGAATGCAAATTAACATATAAATTTAACCAGTTTCCAACAGTAAGGATTCAATTCAAACATCATTCATATCCATGTAAGTGGATATATGTAGAAAAGAGCTAAAGTAAGGTTGAAGAACAGGCACATAACAAGTTTGAGATTATATTTGTTGCTTTTCTTTTCTTCTTCTGTATTTAAGGATGATAGTGAATTTGTCTGGCACTTCCCATCAAGCCGGGTGTTTAGGTTCATTTCTCCTGAAAGCTTGCTCACTATGCACATTGCCTTCCTACCCAGGCTGTCCTGCCAGAGAAACGTTATTACAGCCTGTGCACTTGTATTTGCAGCCTGCTAACAACATTTAGGAATTAGCTCAGCCTATCTGCTCCTCTCTTCTTGGCCACATTTCTCCTGTTAAAGCTCCAGATCAGTGTCATTTCACAAATCAGGTAAGCTATGAAGCAAGTCATTGACACGTGCTCCCACTTTAATAATTCAGGAGCCATCCTGTGCAGTGCAACCAGGAACATCAGCAGGATGGGGAGTAACTGATCCAAACCTTTTTAAAGGCAACGATCGTGTGCTGCAGCATCCCTTAATGTTAATAACTGATTAAGGCAACAGTTACTAACCTTAAAAATGTTTTCCTCTCTCTGAAATCCTCATCTGATTATTTCTTTCTCTGTTCTGTAGCGATTTATTTTCCACCGTGGATGCATATAAAAGAAGCTGCAACAGTTTATTGGAACCATGGTATTATTAATTGCCAAGTTTCATGTTTGAGGGGCATTTTTGTATTTTTTTTTGACAAAAATATTTTAAAAAGACACTTTGTATTCCTAGGATTTACATACATATGCTGAAATATCCCCTCTTTTGCTATAGCCTTGATTTTCAGCACTGTATCAGATGAATTTACTAAGCAATATGGTGGGGTTTTCAGATGCCAAGAAACAATACAACTATTTTAGGAAAAGTCTCATTCCTAAGGAAATAACTAACTGCTGGTGGAACTCTGAACTTTTTATTAGTCTGTGTTGAGGCACTACAGGATTAGTTATAATGAACTGTCATCATGTCAATTTTTTCCCAACCATTCAGATTTTTAAAAAGATTATAAAAAACTATCAGTAATCATGATTAAAATGTCTACTTGCTTCCTATCCCAAACTTCATTTTTACCTCATAGAGCTCTCAAGCCCTTCTCCACACACCCCTCAGCATTCACACAAATACACAGAAATATAAGGATTTTTAACAGCAGCTGAAGATTTGGCTGTACAGAGGGTATAAGAAGCTTAAGACAAATATTTAATATTAAATAAGTACTTCCTTACTAAACCATTTACACTCCCTGGTGTAATAGTTTTGTGGATACCTTTTACTGATTTATTCATTTATATTACTTTGAGGAGCCTGTTAGAGCCTGTAGGCACACATTCAAAAATAATTTAAAAAGACATGAATTCATCAGTGAGCCAATGACAACTAACGGTAACTCACTAATTGAACCTGTGCCAACGAAAAGCAACATAAAACTACCTACAGCTCAAGTTTCTCCTAGTTTAAGATAGGTCTGTAAGCTCTGCAGCATCATATCAAGAGTCAAGAGAAGCTGGATCTCCCACCTATATGATAGGTAACAGTTTTCACTGATGCACCATCTACTCCATCATAGCTTTCAGCAACAAAGCCCATGTTGACAACAGTTAATATGAAGATATTCTTCGATCTGGTGACTGTGAGCGATCGCTGTGAATGTTTAGACCAGTGACAAGCGGTGTTCCTCAGGGGTCTGTTCTGGGTCCAGTGCTGTTCAACATCTTTGTCAGTGACGTGGATGGTGGCACTGAGTGCACCCTCAGTAAGTTTGCCGACGACACCAAGCTGTGCGGTGCCGTGGACTCGCTTGAGGGAAGAGATGCCATCCAAAGGGACCTTGACAGGCTTGAGAAATGGGCCAGTGCAAACTGCATGAGCTTCAACAAGTCAAAATGCAAGGTCCTGCACCTGCCCTACAAACTGGGCACAGAGTGGGTTGAGAATAGCCCTGAAGAGAAGTACTTGGGGGTGTTGATAGATGAGAAGCTCAACATGAGCCGGCAGTGCGCTCATGCAGCCCAGAAGGCCAACCGCATCCTGGGATGTATCAAGAAAAGCGTGGTCAGCAGGTCAAGAGAGGTGATT